>NC_066280.1:12837714-13140238 GCF_905404315.1 Leptidea sinapis | reverse complement strand
TTACGTAACTTTGAACGAAGAACTTATGCACGAAGAAATTGAATGTAGCTATGGCATAAGTAGGATATTTAATTTTACTTTTTTACTAAGATTAGTTTTCCGTTGGGGAGTTTAGTTCTCGAATGGCGACCACATACCGGAAGATATGAAATGCCTTTTGATGGCCATAAATTTTCCGAACATTTACAATTGTAATTTTTTTTTACACCATTGGAAAGTAAAGATTTCAACTAAAGCACATAAACTTTTTGAAAAAAGCTTCTTCTTTTCCGATATTTGAGTTAAAATAAGGTGAAAAAATAAATATTTCAATTCAAATAAATTTCAGTGTATTTGGGACACAAAAAGGTATTTTTTTTTGTAAAAGATAAAAATAAAAAACCAAAAACTTGGTTTTTTAAATATTCGCATAAACTTTGAGGTTATGTGAAAAAAAGTGTACTTAAATACAAAAGTTGTATTAAAACTTTGCCATAGGACTTGTAGTTTTGCCGGAAATCGAGATAAACCACTTTTTACCCTAAACCCCCCCCCCCCTTTTCCACTTCCCGACCTCAAATCACCCGTAATTTATTTTTCCCTTAATTTTTGTTATATTCTCGTCCTTTACCAATGGGTTTCGTCCTACTATTATTTTGTTTCACTTTTTATCATTTTCGAAAGCTTCGGCACTGATCTACATAGATTAATTAGAATTTTTGGTTGTATCTCATAGATAATTTGAGCTATCTTCGCAATGAAAATCCACATAAAGGTAGCAACTGTGGTTAACAAATCTAAGATCTGTATTCTAGAAGGCAATTAAGTTCCTGTTGAAGTGCTTTCTAATTTGAGCAAACAATTATGCAGAGGCGTTAATTTGTTTTTCAGCAAACTTTATTAAATATTCGTGCAAATATTACGTTACCCTGACCTGACGACCTTCAGCACGCTATGGTGACCTGGTACTTTATCAAATTAAACGCACCGTTATTATAAGATTTATACTCATTTTATTACTAAATATATTTTAATTATGAAAGTGGAACTTAATTATTATACTTAATTATAATTTCAAGTTCAATTTTTTTTTGGTAAAGTCGGATGAGTGTCTGCTTTACGTCTTAATCTTTAAGTCAGGAAACAAATGATACCACATCTCGGGAATGGAGGAATCTTACTGTAATTACATTAAAAAAGAGACTCGCTGAGGTTTTGTGTCCGTACTTTACAGATTTGAGGCATATCTTTTTGTGTTACATTTTACCTACTTTATGTGATTTAAAATCCTACTTTGAAAAAGTTATTTGGATTTGAAATAGCACTGACATTTGTCGTCAGTACCTACATTCATGTTAATATATATAAATCCAGTATCCTGATGTTTGTTTCCTATAAACTGCTAAACTAATGAACGAATATTAATGGCGACTACTTCATGGAGTGTAGTTCACTGCAATTTGAGAGATAGGATAGTTTTTGCCCCACAATGACATATAGAGAAAATATACACGAAAATATTTCCGAGGATTGATCAAGCCATAAAACCTTAATCCACATTAGAAACAGTTTAGTTTTACAATGGTTTTTCCTTAAATACTAAAAATAAAAGTTGAGGAACCATAAACTAAGGAGACACAGGAAGTACAAATAGACAACTAAAAAAAACCACATCCGATACTAAAACTAGTCATTCGATCCACGTACAGCATCTTAGTTGACTTAATTTGCCTTTTTATGGTCTGTGTCGTCACTTGGAATCCGGCTACACTAGTGTTTATTGGATTCCATAACTTCCATGACTGAGCAATCGAGAATAAGATTTTCCTATATTGAAGTTTTTATTTATTTAAAGGTGAACCAACAACACATACACTATACACTCTTAAACTTAATTATTGCACAAAAATAGTTCCAATGTATGAGTTGTTTACAGGTGCATAACATAAATGAGAATCATTTCTATTGGGCACTTATATATAACACAAAGACTTATACAGTATATAAAAAATATGATAATAAGTAATTAAATAATCATTACACTTTAGTTGCAATACCTTACGTTTGAATGCTATGAGGCTATCGCAAAATGGTTCAGCCCCGGATGTCTCCAAAATATTAGTAAATACTTCTTAGGTGCGTTACGAAAAAATGATGAGAGTGAAATTTTAAAATGCGCGCGCATCACTTTAACACAACAGTAACAGATTGAGGTTGGCTCCTAAAATTTTCTGACGTTTGCGTCATTCGTTATTTTTTTTTTGTTTCTTCGTCCATTATTAGGACGCAATGGGTTCAAGCCCGTACAGCCGTTTTTATTCATTATTTAATTATAAATTGTCAAAGCCATCTTTGCAAGATTTCTACAATATTGTTCTTTTTACAAACGTAGAAAACACGAGGATTTTTGCTTTGTTCGGCCAAAGAAATTGACTCGAGTATCACAGATTAAATAAAAATTTCATAATCTGTAATATGGCAGTATATTCTTCCTATCACATTTACAGATTATTTATAATGCAGTATTTGCAATACAGTGTTATGTTATTTACATCTAGCGGTTCCTGTGACAATGCATAAAATCTTATATTAAGGATTGGTCTCCGCTGCGCTCCAACTGGATACCGCACTACCTAAGGACAACAGCTTTTTTATTAAGGTAACTATTAGATGCTTGTGTGCGTGGCATCTTGACACTCAATGGCAACTTTCAAATATTTGTAACATACGCTACGTGTTATTTTACATTGAAATCAATAAAATACAAAATACTTACTAATGATATGTGATCCCAGTGTCTTTCTTATTTCTTGTAATATTATTTTTACAGTTTTACTACGCAACCCGGCATTTTAGTTTCAATTGTTAGGAAAGTTTAATAGAACATGTTGCACGTCAAGGTCACACATTGTTCGAGACTGGCTCGAGTACGCCCATTTGGGCATAGTAAAAGTTTTTGCGACTACGCCCGCGGTATCTAGTTGGAGAAATATTATAATTAAGGCAAAAATGTGTTTATTCATAGCAAAATGGTTATATTTTTCCGTTTCCTAATAAAAAAAAACATTGTCACTGTAAGTTCCTATTTGATTTTGAAGAACAATGTGATGCCCTTCAATTGGACCATTAGAGCCTTTGTATTAGTAAGATCTCAATTTTATACATTCACTCACACACCACACCAAACATAATCTAAACATCCATTGTTGCACACGATAGATCGCACAAACACGTTGTGCAACAAGGAAATTCAAGTCGACAGCAACAGTTATAAAATTAAACTGTAAACAGAAAGCAAATATTATTATGTCGACTTATATCGACTCATCGGGAACGTAACGCGATAACGAAAAGACGCTATTTGGAGTGTCCCGTGTTGGTGTAGGTACCAGTGGGAGGCGCCTTTGCACAGGATGCCGGCTAGATTATGGGTACCACAACGGCGTCAATTTCTGCCATGGAGCAGTAATGTGTAAACATTACTGTGTTTCGGTAGCTAGTGAAATTACTGGGCAAACGAGACTTAACATCTTATGTCTCAAGGTGACGAGCGCACTTGTAGTGCCGCTCAGAATTATTGGCTCGTCCCGCCGTCCCTTATTTTCATAAAAAAAGGGCTCTTTGGCTTGCAGTCCAGTATATTCACAGCAGCAAGGGCCGTTCTCCTGCGATATTCGAACCTAGATATAGTATTAATAATTACTATAATTGAACGACAAATACTGAATTCGATAACATATGTCTCAGACCTTAGAAGAGAGGGTGCAAGAAACTTAGCGGGCCTCTTTTTTTTAGGTACAATTGCATTGTGATCCAAAGTTGCATTATAGTCAAATATCTTTTTTTTATGGCGTGAAGATTAACGTGCAGGCATTATTGTGTTTCAGTTTGATATGCACCGTAGCTAATGAAATCACTGGGCTAAAATTAGGGCTGTTTCACAATGTACAAGTCAAGTAGCAAATAGGCTAGATAAATTAATAGATACATAAAAGTTCAAAAAAATAGATACAAAAATGTTTATTTACTAGATGACTTATAGCAGACCTGTCTCGCAGCCCGTGTACGTATGGAAATCGTAAATACTCGGCAACTACAGGTACAGGTACTATTCGGTAAGGACTCACGAGCGAGCAGTAACGCACGCGCGAGCTTAGTTCGTCACCTACTTCACCGGTCCGACCGATCATTTAAAAATTCAGAAACATAAGAAAAGAAAAGCTTATTAAAGGTAATTGCGAACTAAAAATATTTTACTAAGCTTTCTAAAGACGCTGAAACAATCTAATTTAAAGTAATTATAAAATACCATTAATGATATCTACGGTCTATTTATTTCCTATACTAGGTAGGTTTGACTATGTCGTGGTCTTCCAATGAATACATTACTATATGCAATTAATGTAGGTTTGACAACGAAGGAATATTGATTAAAAATTGCGATTACATACCTATATTTATATTACCTATAGGAAAAACTGAGCTATTTTTAACCGACTTCAAAAAGGAGGAGGTTATCAATTCTATCGTTATTTTTTTTTATGTATATACACCGATTACTCTGAGATTTATGATCCGATTAACGTCATTCTTCTTTTGTTTGATGCGAAATAGATGCCATTTGGTCCCATAAAATGTTTACATAGTTTGGCCCAGTAGTTTTCATTTTATCAACAGTTATATGAAAATTTTTGTCTGCCTGGATGAAATAAATGTTTTGTGTGCCGTACACAGTTTTTTTTTTTTTGAGTTTTCATTCCAGTTGATTATATGTATATTATTATTAACTGACACTAAAACGTAAAAAATAAAAAATAAACTACGTCTTAAAAAACCGACTTCAAAAACTGAAAAGAATCAAATAACTAAAAAATTAATTTAATACACCACTATCCTTAAATATAAATAAAATACTATTATTTGTATATGCTACATATTGATAGCTTTGAAGTCCGTGTCTGAAAGAACTGTTTTTTATATGAAATATGTCGTAACACAGGTATAATTCAACGAACTTCTTTTTTTATTACGTTTCGTTACAATCAAAATTTAAATTTAAATAGCCTGTGGGTGGACGATCTTTACCACATACACGTCTTTTGACAATTATTTCGAATTTCGTAATATTATATTTGTTTCGAACATTATCTGGGATCATGTTGTTAACAGAGTAGTAGGCATAACAACTTTATGTTTGTTCCTGGTGCACATTCATACGCTTTCATTAAATAGTCTACGACTATTAAATTATCAAAGACACTTACTTTAATAATATTCATTAAAAAATATAGTTTCAACAACGGGGAAGCGTGACAATTTCGTCATTCTACACACAAAACACAGCCTTTGCTTTCGAAACGAATAAAAATTGCAAATGAGGTAATTAGGAAGCGAACTCTATGGTCGCTGTCGAAACTGCTCTAATTGTTTTGTGTACCGTCCGCAGGCCAACAATGTTAAACAATCAAATGTAGGCATTTCCTTCTGCTGAACGGCGAAAGTGTAGCGGTGAATGAAAGCGATTGTCTTCATTGCGATGTGTTATCACTTTTTAAATGCAATTTCTCCGAGCGTGCAGCGAATGAATTAAGCTCAGTAGAATGAGTTAAATATAATAGGACTTACAAATTTCATTTAGAGCTATTAAAATACAGGGAAACATTAACTAACTAAGCAATAAACAACACAAATCACACTGCAAATACGATCGAAGCGATATCGTAAGTATTTACAGGGTAAAAATCGTTTAAATTAAGCGAAATAACTTACTCTTTGGAGCAAAAACTTTTCACAGTCGCTACACTGACAACCACAAAGGAAACAAAGATGGCGATACGTCAAAACTGTCAACGCTAGACCAAGCTTTACGGCTGCGTTCAAATTAAAATTTTAGGGTTGCTGGTTTTGTCGGAACTGATTGTGTCCACAGGTACAAGCGTCCATAGGAACAGCACTTGCCCCTACCAGTGGGAGTTTCTTTTACACAGGATGTCGGCTAGATTATGGGCACCACATCGGCGCCTATTTCTGCCGGGAAGCAGTAATATGTAAACATTTATGTTTCGGTCTCAAGGGAGCCGTAGCTAGTGAAATTTCTGGGCAAATGGGACGTGTCCGAATCATGCAATTGTAATGCAATCAATCAAGATGACGAGTGCAATTGTAGTGCCGCTCAGAATTTTTGGGTTTTTCAAGAATCGTGATCGGAACTGCATTGCAATGGGCAGGGCGTATCAATTACCATCAGTTGAACGTCCTGCTTGTCGCGTTCCTTATTTTCATAAAAAAAACTAGCGCGCTCTGTAATTGGTAAATTCCTACATCAGTTGGCTCAGGGTATTTTTCTATTACTGGATATGGGAGATATTAATTACGTACGTATGGGTACGTTCAATATGACGTATAGCTAGGTAGAGATACCTGCGCCTCCGTAAGGAAACACAAGGCCAGCTGCGCCGTCTCAAGGTGGTGGTGGACGGCGTTTAAATTGGAGTGGATTCCCCTGATATTGCAAAAGTCACCATTAAGCGTGGTGCTGTGGTGTCGCTGCCTTGTTTGTCCTCGGACATGCGCGGTTCTGTGCCCTCCCCAGAATACGATGGGCAGGCCGTGCGAGAATGCTCGGGGAGCGATTCTCCGACTCTGGTAAATCTGGTACCCTACTGGGGTAAAATCTCTTTAAGGACTATTGACATATTCTGGTGGAGGGGGGATGGGCACCGGTGCTCAACACTTACCTATGCGAAACATAGCGGCACGGCCACTACTTCACGCCGGTATTCTGTGCGAGTGTGGTAAATAACCCGGACGAGTCAGCTCCGGTTGTCCTAACGTCATAAGACGGCAGCGTGACTCTCCCACTTCTACAAAGCCCTTAGTCGCCTCTTACGACATCCTTGGGCCTGGGACTCCCCTATTCTTTTTACGCCCCGAGGAAGCACAGGGCATATCTGACCCATAACCTCACCAAATAATCCAAAAAATGGACTGTAATTTACAGAAGATGTTTTGGGCTACCATCTAACAACTACCGTATCGACTTAACAACAACATAAAGTCTTTTATGCTTTAAGCATCCTTCATAAAACAACTTTTACAATTCAACAATTACAAAAAAAAATATATATGCATTTTTTCATTCTCAAGGTAACATAAAACCGACTGGACAGGCAGAAACAAGTATTGGTAATCGTGTACTTAGGCCATACTGTCTCTTTCTGAATTGTCTTTAATAATGCCACTACTAATTGTTTTTAAAAGAAGATAATATATTCATTCACTATTTCAACATTTATTTATCCTTTTGAACCATTGTATACATTAGTTGTTCCAGTCTTACTGAGGGACGTCTTGAATGGACTCTTGGAATTTAGAACTCAACCTACCCCTCTTAAGAGCTTGAAAATCGTAAACCAAGACAAATTCAACGACAACAATTCCTGCCGCCGAATTCCAACTTCGCACGACACGCCACAAGTTAGAGTATCATGCCCACCATCTGGAGGTGGGGCGGTCCTCAAGGAGCTTTCTTCCTCGTACTACAAAGCTGTGGAATGAGCTTCCTTGTGCGGTGTTTCCGGGACGATACGATATGGGTACCTTCAAAAAAAGCGCGTACACCTTCCTTAAAGGCCGGCAACGCTCTTGTGATTCCTCTGGTTTTGCAAGAGATTGTGGGCGGCGGTGAACACTTAACACCAGGTGACCCGTACGCTCGTTTCTCCTCCTATTCCATAAAAAGAAAACTTATCATTAATTCTAGGATATAAAAATAACATGGTCCATGGGTCCAAACTGTATGATGAACGCGTCTATAATTGAGGCCATCAAAAACTCTTTCGTTACCTTAGCGACATACGTGGACATCAATGACAAAGTTAAGTTCGCATTTTATCACACTCAGCTAAAGCCGTTCCCAATATTCAGTCTATCTCTTACTTGAGATAAAAATCGTAAATATCGTTGAATTATCTGTCCCAATAAACTTATCGACGGTAACTCACCTTATCCGTACACGCTGTCTGTCAATGGGACGACATATGGCTTACCAGCGATAGAAGTTTGTATGGAAATTGCAATTCACGCGTCCCAATAGAACGCGATAAGAATGACTTATCGGGTATATTGGGACAGCTTCAGATTATTGAACGCTAATTACTGACAGTAGAAGGTAGTAATTTATCTCTATCTGTAGATAGTATTTTGGGAACGGCCGTAAGTTTTACGTAAGTAAAGTCTGAGCAAAGTCTAAGTATGCTGTATAGATCTCAGCCTTCGTCTTGGGTTGCTTGAATTCCTCGCTTTACTCAGGACTTTAACACAGCTCTCTCGCTTCGCTTTTGAGTTAACTCTAGGGTCCTTCGCTACGCTTACGATCTAATGTGACGCCCATGGCGTAATCCCGTGTTTTACTCCCTTGGTGCTTATTTTTTTTTTATGACAATAAGGGACGAGCAGGACGTTCAGCTGATGGTAATTTATACGCCCTGCCCATTACCCAAAATTCTGATCGGTACTACAATTGTGCTCGTCTCCTTGAGACATAAGATGTTAAGTCTCGTTTGCCTAGTAATATCACTAGCTACGGCGCTTTTCTGACCGAAACACAGTAATATTTACACATTACTCGGAAATAGGCGCTGTTGTGGTACCCATAATCAAATTCAAAGGATGATCAAATTCAATGCAAAGGAGCCTCCTACTACTAATGAACATCTACTCCATTCACAACTAATCTACTTTTTTTTTATTAAAACATTTAATATTTACATTCTTAAATCAAATTCCTCAACTTTCTCTTATAATCAGAAAGCAAATAATCTGCGAAAATATTTGTAATTCACGAAAGGACAAACTTCGCAAAATTAAACTGAACGAGTTTACCGCCCACGTCCGTTTTAATTCCGCTGCGAAATTGAGCAAAGCTTTGTCGCGCGAAATTAATATCGGGTAAAGAATTTACGGGAACAAATTTCATTTAGCTTTCGATGTAGAATTTCAGTGTAGGTACCTAGTAACAGTTTTCTCTTTCGTTTGGAAGTCAGGCGAGTTTCATGTTTTTATAGAACAACTGTTTATTTCAAAAGGATATACCTACTTACGTAATTTACTTTGACACGTCATTTAATTAGATTCCTGCGACTGTATCTAGTACGATTTTCCGAAAAAGAATAGGTAGGTATATATTGAGAATGCTCGACGGACACATGGCCGTTGGAGCAGGAAAGTTCTCGAATGGCCAGCACGAACCGAAAGACGCACTGTTAGTTTGTTAGTAGGTCTTACATTAGATGGACCGACAATTTGGCCAAGTTCTGCGGAATAAGGTGGGCATGAGGAATGAGGGCAGCGCAGGACCGACGATCGTCTTGGCGATCTTTGGGCGAGGCTTATGTTTTTTCTAATGAAAATAAGGGACGAGACGAGCAGGACGCACAGCTGATGGTAATGGATACGCCCTGCCCATTTCAATGCAGTGCTCAACCCCAAAAATTCTGAGCGGCCCTACAACTGCGCTCGTCCTTAAGACATAAGATGTTAGGTCTCATTTTCCCAGGAATTTCACTAGCTACAGCGCCCTTCAGACCGAAACACAGTAATGTACATTACTACTTCACGGCAGAAATAGGCGCCGTTGTGGTATCCATAATCTAGCCGGCGTCCTGTGCAAAGGAGCCTCCCACTTGTTATGTCCAGCAGTGGACGTCTTTCTGTTAATATTTTGTACATAAATGACATATAGAATATTTCACCACCCACCAACTTAAATAATTTATATAGGTGGTAGTTTTTGACTTTCAATAAGTGATGTCACATCCTAATTTGAATAAAAATATTAGAATTTGGATACCTCTATTACACTGTGTCAGCTGTGAAAACGTCGAAATAAATTGAGGTTGACAATCAACCTCTACTTTGAGCAATGCATTTTTTTCTTGACATTACAAGTTCACGATATATGATTTCTTTTCGCTTAATGCTTCAAACATATCTGTTATGCGCGCACAAAGTGACAAAGAAATCGCGAGTGTAAAACGTAGCTTGTCACGCACACTAAAGTAATGGTCTGTTTTCATCGCTTGAGCAAGAGACTATCTAGACGTATTACGACGAATTATCTAAAGTAATTGCCTATTCCCTCTTCTTAGGAAGAACACGAAAGTGTCCAGTGGTTAATTCATCAAAGATTCACACGCCTTCTGGAATACAAAGTTAAGTGCCAGCAAAGCCTCTATCACTTCGATCTAAGCCCAGAAGCTCTACATATTCATTATTCCAGCCACTCAGAACACACTTGACCGACTTTTGTGTCAGTAGAAATCTTAATTAAGTACTTTTAGGTGCAGATAAACTATTTATACATACAGCCAGGGCGGTGCTAATTTAACTAAATAATAATCAATTGGGTACACAAACAACATTTATGAACGATGCGGGACTCGAACCCGCGACCTCTCGCGTTCCGTGCGAGTGCTCTTCCAATGAGCCAATAGTTTCGAGTGACGTATCGTTGATAAACCTTGTATATGTCTTGTTCAACTCTCAGGTTGTGGCTTCATCTACATACAGTATCTACTTACAGTTGATAATCTGCTCAACCCCAATATTTTGGATATTAGGAAATTGAGTTGAGATGTCGCTCTTGCAAATCTAAACAATTTGTTATTTTTTTAGTTTAGAGGTAAATACACGTATATACCATTTAGCATAATATATTCATTTTTTTTTATGAATTCTGAAGGTTTTTAGCATAGGCTCTATATGAATGCTTAGCGGTATTATTGATTAGAGTTAAAAAAGGGCCTCACGGAAACGCACTTTGTTACTTCTCAATCTCAAGAAAAATTATCAACAAAAACATGTGTGCAATTAACACGTGGTAAAAGTGAAGCCTTCAAAAATTTGGCTACAAAATAATGAGACGAAAGTTTCGGAAAGAGGATAATTGTAGGTTTTAGTAGTAATCATAGTGATACAAAGTTGGATTATTGTTTTACATTTTATTCGTTTATATATTAGATAGATTTATTCAGACTCAAAGCTTACATTTTCGATACATGATACAAGAGGCTTATGGTATGCAAAGTATGAAATAAATACTTTGGTCTTAATATGCTGAATATATCTTTGAAATACTGTGTTAATTACTGTTTTTGATCTTGTTGATGATTTTCCAATTTAATTTGGCGTGCAAAATCTCAATCATCGGAATCGCTGTATCCGATACAAAATTTACATTAAACCTCTAAGCTGCATATGAAGTCCTGGTCTCCTCTTCTACTATGCTCGCCTGGTACCAAAACACCGTATAATTGCTTCTATCTCATTCTCACACACGAAATCTTATGGAATTGGTATGTCTGTCTCTTTTTACTGTCTCGCGGGTACGTTTTCTAGTAGTACAATATATTGCCTCAGGATAGAATCCCGAACAGGATATAAATAAGCCCGTGCTTGTCTGTCAAGGTGACACACAAAGGTGACACACATGTCAGTATTTAATGTATTCTCGATTGTATGCGGAGGCCGCGATGAAATGGAAAGTCGTGGGAACTATTGTAAGTTGAGTTGCGACAATTTCTTAGACGTGGTTTAGCCGTATTATGAAAACTGTGGTCAAATTCTAGCCAAATTATTTCACAATATGAACTCAATCAACGGAATCGCTGTATCCGATGCAAAATTTAAATTAAACCTCTAAACTACATATGATGTCCTGGTACATGTTGCTAGGATGACAAATGATTTCTACCGCTATGAAAGACATTACTCTCACCGCTACCATATTTATTTTCTCAAGTCTATGCAGTAAAACGTCGTAAGCATTAAGTCAGAACATATTAAGGTATACTCGCGTCATACATAAAACAATCTCTTCTTGAACTATGATCGCCTGGTACCAAAACACTGCATAATGCGTCCTATCTCATTCTCTATTCTCCCACGTTAAATTTTATGAATTTATGTGTCCTGTCTCTTTTTTCTGTCTCGCTTTTTCGTTTCATCGACTTTCAAATCACAACGATGCTAAAGAAGTTTTCACTTCAATAATAATCGTACGGCTCTCAACATGCTCCATGGTGTTCTACTACCGATAGATCACTGTGCGTCAATTTCCGACCACAAAATGGTTGTCAAACCCCAAGTTAAATATAAAATTATTAAAATATGAATATGACCATAACTCCCATAATATAGAATTTTTCGTTACCCTATATTTTTTTATCTCCGTCACGTGAAACAATGTTATGATGGAAAATGTCCAACAATTGATGTGCAATGAATTCACGTTTCTTTTTATATAACTAAAGTTTCACAGTATCACGAGCGTGAGTCGAGAGCACGCTTAACACACCATTTGCTTTAATAGCAATAATAACTAACTGTACGAAACTTTTGCAATACAACTTCAATCCGTTGCTGCTGTTTGAGGCACAGTTTAATTGGCCTATTGAAACGAACGAATTTGCGCTCGGCGAAGCGAGAAATCAATCCTACTGTTGACTAATAATTCAATGTGAGTTGTAGATTTCCTATAAAATTGGTAACCCGTTTAAAATTGTGATGACTAAAATAAGTGAAGTGTGATCATTTAAGAGGTAGGTAATTAATCTTAGCTGGCAAATTTTACGAGACCAAAATTAAGGGGAGGAAATAGATATTGATGAATAGTGGTCGCCACGACTATGCAAACGGATGGATATCTTGCGGTACGCAGACGTGGTCGCCAACTATGGGCCTTATGAGAAAGCACATGGTCGCTCAGAGGGCAATGGAGAGGGCTATGCTCGGAGTGTACCTGCGAGATGATTCGATCTTGGAAATGAGGAGATCCGTAGGAAAACCAATGTTACCGACATAGCCGAAATGATTGTGAAACTGAAATGTCAGTGGGCAGGGCACATAGTTCGATGGACAGATGGCCGTTGGGGCAGTAAAGTCCTCGAATGATGACCACGTACCGGAAGACGCAGTGTTGGTAGGCCCCCCACAAGATGGACCGACGATCTGGTCAAGATCGCCGGAATACGTTGGATGAGGGCAGCGCAGGACCGATCGTCGTGGAAATCTTTGGGGGAGGCCTTTGTCCAGCAGTGGCCGTCTTCCGGCTGATGATGTGAAAACAGGAACTTTATGCCTCGCTGTCACCTTGTGAAATTATTTGACGACTGCTGCATAATATGTTTTTAAACTTTTATCATCGCAGAACTTTAACATTGTAATTATTATGACGGGTACTCACGATATATATTTTATGATGATGCAATAATTACAACACTGCTGTATTCCTGAACTCATACAACTTAGGGAACTTCAAGCAAGTATAAAGCATACCCCCATCTCAATTAACATTCTCTTACATTGCTAATGTGCATGGGCGGTTGTTTTTTTTTACTTATACTATAGTTATGGTTTGTAGAGTGGCTATAGTGCAGTGCAGTGCAGCCCCGTTTTACTGCGACCAATGTGATATATTGCGATAGCCACTTATAACTATAGCACACTGCTAACATTGATTATTTTCTACTTATTTAATACTAATACCATTATAACCTTCGGTCTTTACGTCAGTTTTGCAAATACTTTATCGTGGCGCTACAGGCCATTGGGATTTGAAATTTATATTGTTATTTACTGAGTATTTGAATAAAGGCTTCAATATTATAATATTAATAAGTAAAATTATGATAATAATTTAACTAATTACCGATGGGAGAACAAAGTTTTTAAATAAAATTAAGTACTTACGCGCGGAAATGCTGCGAAAATCCGGCAGGTACCTGCACGAATAAAATTCATAATTAGTATAATTTTACGGTAACTTACGAAATTGTACTAATGAGTATACTTAACTATAAAAAGAAAAAATTACTATCAAGTTTTTTAAACTTTAAACATTAATAGTTCCTTTAAATTTTTATTAGGTACAGTCACGTACACAGCATTATAGCTATTGTCTTTTACATATTTTCTTATTAGCTCTCGACCCTTGGCTTTTTGTCTAATTTATAAGCTATACGTTCACCAATGGTCTGGTCACTGTCGCCAGAACAGATGGTTCCTGGAGCAAGATTTAAGACCGCAATTGTAATAGGATCAATGCCAACTTAAGCTATCCACCATAGCGGAGAGGAGATGTGAGCTGTGAGAGCTCGAAATGAGTCAAGTGATTTCTACGAAAGAAAGAAGTAAAGTCGTTACAAAAGTTATATTTTTATATTTTCTCGACGAAGAGGAACGCAGAGCAGCTTGAATTGTTGGGGACCCAGGCTCTGTGAACGGCTGGATCACTTGGCGTTGCGTAGAGACGTCGCTTCATTGTGTGTCTTCTACCGCATTTATCACGGGGAGTGTTCCGAAGAGCTGTATAACCTGATTCCTGCCGCCGAATTCTACCTTCGCACGACTCTTCACAAGTTAGGATATCTTCTCCCCCACCATCTAGATGTGTGGCGGTCCTCCACAGTGCGGTTTTCAGCTGTGGAATGAGCTTCCTTGTGCGGTGTTTCCGGGACGATACAAAATGGGTACCTTCAAAAAAAGCTCGTATACCTTCCTTAAAGGCCGGCAACGCTCTTGTGATCCATCCTCTGTTGCAAGAGAATGTGGGCGGCGGTGATCACTTAACACCAGGTACAGTACGCTCGTTTGTCCTCCTATTCCATAAAAAAGAGGAATTTGAGAATTTGGTGAATATAATGTTTAAACTATCGAAGACATAGATTCTGGATAAGGCCGGTCGCCAGCCTTCACACATCTCCGCTTATTCTATAGAAAAATGAGACATCTCCTCTCCAAACCACTTGATCTATTTCCAACGAATCTAAGCGGAGAGGAGATGTGGACATAACGAAATCTGACTGGTTATTAAAATACATCTCTTCTCCTCTTTGGTGGATTCCGTGCCTTAGACCTACGCCATTATGATAGAAGAAGGCTTAAAAGGCTAGAAGTAAGAAAAATACTTCCACCATTAATCGTTTTAAATATTTCTTAAAATCTTCGTAGAGGTTATAGACCCAGATAAAACTTTTTATAATCTAAAGAATACATACATATATACAAATCTGTGAGAATTATAACTTTTTAGTTTTGTTGGAGATGCTTTTCCAGCAATGATTTTCGTTCAGTGGCAAATAAAAAGAAGCCTTAAAAAACGGGAGCACTTCGTTTTGATAACGTACTCTATTATTTTAAGTAATATATATTTAAAATTACTGCCTTATTCATTATAAAACTCTTATCGAAGTATACCTTCGACCTACCTAACCTATATTAGTTTAAAGTGTTTCAAGCCTATCTAAAGTTCGATAAAATTCTTTATTCATAATCGCTTGTTAAACCTCCGATAACTCATATACATCTACATAGGTACCTATATACTATTACCTGCATACAACGTTATAATTCGGAAAAATATATATTTTTATAGCTTATATTGCTCTATAATCTTAGATTAAGGATTGGTCTCCGCTGCGCTCCAACTAGATACCGCACTACCTAAAAACAATAGCTTTTTTATTACGGCCACTATTACATGCTTGTGTGCGTGACATCTTGACACTCAATTATTAGCAAAGTTTTACAGAAAATGTGGCACGTCAACGTCACACCTTGTTCGAGTCTAGTGGCCCACTCCTAAAATCGATATTCGATATATCGTGTCGCATATGCATTAGTCGTGTCGAATCCTACTCTTAGTTACATCGTATTCAATGTCGAAACGATGATTGAACGAACGAAACATTTTTCGATATTATCGGTCGTAACCCTACTCTTAGTTTAAAATGTCAGAGACGAATATTCGAATTCGACAAACAATTAAACGACACTTTTACGATAATCTCAACGACACCTTCTAGACTGTCGTTTCTATTATCGTTTCAAGTTGTATAGATATATTTGCCATACAATATATATACTTAATAAATAAAATTAAAATAATTATATGTGATTTACTATTCAACTGGATATTTTACTGCCAAGTAATTTAAGTCATTTCATTGATCGTTACTACTAGAAAGTAATGCAAATGGCCGCCTGAGAAATAGGACGACGAGAAGGGTTGAGTTACTTTTTTTTACATATAATTATCTGCAAGGTTTGTATTATTTATTCAATTTTAAGTGGTCATATTAAATTCATTACATAATTTTTTAATATTTACATTTTGTGTAAATGATACCAAATTGGTGGTGTAGTCTGGCATGATCCTTAGCGCCTAAACTGTTTTGACTTTTGACACTTAACAGCGACATAGCACCGATAATATAATATAGTTTTTCAAGGTTTGCGCATAATTCATTCACTCTTACATCGTAAAAAAATATAAATATTAGTCTATGGTTCCGATGTTGTTACGATAAACGATATGGAATACGAACATTTGTTAGATTAGAGTATGTGCGATATATTCGGAGTATTATCGTATCGTTCCGAATGTATCGTTGTCAATTTTTCGAGTAGACCTCCTGGCTCGAGTACGCCTACTTGGGTGTAGTATTAGTTGCCGCACTTTGCGACTACGCCTGCGGTATCTAGTTGAGGCGCAGCGGCGACCAATCCTTAATCTAAGTTAATAATATTAATAAGCTTTAAAGGTCATACAACCTTGGTAAAGCTAATCTTATATATTTAAACGACCAATTCTTGTATATGTATATACATATAATGTGAATCTCGGGAACGACTCCAACGATTTTAATGAAATTTAGTATACAGGTGGTTTCGGGGGCGATTAATCGATCTAGCTAGGTTTCAATTAAAAAAAATGTAGTTTTATCCGTGTTATAATGAGAAACTGCTACAATAGCATTAGAATATAAAGGTAAATTTCGCCACTATATACAAGACTATAATAGCTCAGATGGTACATCGGGTGATATGCCAGAAGCAGAAGACCCCCGTTCGAATCCAGATATCCTATTAATTTCCTTTGTTCAAGTTTAGTACCTTCTTAAAAATCCGACCAAGGCTGGGTCGTCCACGTACTGTTGTTTAAATAATCTATACTTAATATATAAAGCTGCAGTGTTTGTTTGTTTGTTTGAACGCGCTAATCTCTGGTACTACTGGTCCGATTTGAATGATTCTTTCAGTGTTGGGTAGTCCATTTATCGAGGAAGGCTATAGGCTATGTTTTTTTTTTTCAATATAAGGGATCCGTAATAAAATTACTATTTTGTAACACAAGGTGTAAAATCGAAAACCTATTTTTGCGTGCGCTGCAAAAACTATTGACAATAGAACAAAATGATGTACAGGCTATAATATAGGCAATATTTTATTACTTATAAAACTATCGCGTGAATTATACTTTATATGGCAAAACAACGTTTGCCGGGTTAGCTAGTAAATAATATAGTTCGACACAGTCGTCACTGAGTAGCCGCAGTGCACCATGTCAAGGGCGAACAATGAACGCGGTTCAACTAAGTTTTTAGTTCACACTTACCCAACACAACCTTAATTGTGTCCATTATTTAGAAAACAGCGAAGCTCGGTTGCATTACACTTGCAACTAAATAAAATGTCATGATATTGATCAAAAATTTAAGTTTTGCCCTGAGTAAAAATATAATTTAAAAAAAATATATCTCGGGGTGCAATCCGGGAGTGAAGAAGTAAATCCTTGAACATTAACGTTGCGTATATTTGAATATTTTGGAATGGTTAGGGAATAATTTCGCATGAATTGCTTTATTTATCAGTATTGCGTTATCGTACACAAAAATGACAATTCATATTACATTTAAAAATATTAACACTTCAGAAATATTACAATTATTTTACATTAATTAGTTAATTATAAATCTTCCATCCATAATTTCAACGACTGTCTTACGGATTTCCGATCAGGCCACGTGTCCTGACGCGAGTTTAACATTTTATACCCATCACAAGAGAAGCTCAACGCCGCTAAAGAAGGTTTCACTTCAAAAATAATACAATTAACAAGTAGCAAATCACATTTAAATATACTAAATCTAGTTCTAGATACCGATATTAAGTATATATATATATATATATATATATATATATATATATATATATATATATATTATATATATCCAGTCTTCTTCTTGTTCGGCGTTACACTCTTGTCAGAGTGGTCGTGGTCGTCACGTCGAGGTTACCTTCCACGTCGCGATACATGCCCGAAGAAAGTGAGAATGCGAGCTTGTACGGTAGTGGACAGTCCCTGTTCGATGCCGAGCTCCCGAAGAATGGACTCATTGGTTCGGAATTCGGTCCACGATATACCGAGCATTCTTCTCCAGCACCACATCTCAAGAGCATTGATCTTTTTCTTCTCACTTTCTCGTAGGGTCCATGTCTCAGCAGCGTAGAGGAATATGGGGAATATGAGAGCCCTTACAAGTAGTATTTTTGTGGTTTTAGTGATATTGCGATCCTTCCATATTTTCCTCAATTTATCCATAGCCGATCTGGAGATTGCCATGCGTCGTTTGATTTCGTCTATGCAGCCGCCATTATTTGAAATCAGTGCCCCCAGGTATATGTAAGAAGGCACTACCTCGCAATTTGCTACTTTCTTAACCTCTGGCGAGTTGTTCTTAGCACGGTCGACAATCATCACTTTGGTCTTGCTGCGATTAATTCTGAGGCCAAAATCAAGACTAACGTTTTCCAGCCTGTGTAGTAGCTCTTCCATATGAGGGATGCTACTTGCGAAGAGGGTGGTATCATCCGCGTAGCGTATGTTCGATATGTTTTGTCCTCCAATAGTGATACCGTCTGTCCAACCATCCAAAGCAATTCTCATAATCAGTTCTGTGTAGATGTTAAACAGTAATGAAGAAACTATACATCCTTGTCGGACTCCTGCACTGGGGTGGAAACTGTTGGATAGAACCTCATCGGTTCGTACTGAGGCCGTACCATCTTCGTAAAGGTGCCTAAGAAGTGATACCAGATGTTTTGGGGTACCCATTTCTAGGAGAGTATTCCAGAGTTTCGGCCACTTGACAGAGTCAAACGCCTTGGAGAAATCAACAAAACAGATATATGTAGGTTTATTGAATTCTCGGGATTTTTCGATTATCTGGCGGATGGACAGTATCTGCTCCCGCGTACCCTTTCCTTTTACGAACCCAGCCTGCTCTGGCGATTAGGTCCAGTAGGTTAATTATAATTTTAAAAAAAGCCATCGCTATAGAAATAACTCTTCATTATCACTCATCACTCTTATTAAAAAAGTATTTTCTACTGGTTTAGTGTAATTTATTGTACTTCTATTTCGACTTTTATTAAAGCTATTATTAATTTTTTTAGTATTAAAAACAGCATTAAAATCTACTTATAATAGTTAAGACTCGATTTCTTCTTACATTGAATGTGTGTTGATACTTTTTAAGCTTCTCTAGTGAACCTGGTTGGCATACAAGGCTCAAAGTAAATAATGGATATTTTTTAATTCACGTAAATTTTATTATAACGACGCGGAGTGATTTAATTGTGCACTTATTGATATAATACACGTACCGTCTATTTGTTTTTTGCCTATCAGGTGGTTTTTGGAATGAAAGGCTATTGAAGGATATATATTATATTGTAATATAATTTACAATATTACATTATTACGACGACATTGCAATGCTAAGTTTGGATAGCGAATGGCGACAGAATTTATAATTATTGTATCTCGAATATCACTTTGTTTCTAGGTCCCAATATGGACAGTCACCTTTGCTCACATCAGTAAAATAAATTATATGTAGGCACAGTTTCAATCAAATTGTCAATACCAGGCGGGAAACTGCCCACTGATTAAGATATCACTTTAAGGCTACACGTTTCTGTGTTAGAAGGAATCCATCTTACTTCTAGCAACAGTTTAAGTGACAATCTTAATTATATTGATCTAGTAGTTTACACTTCT
Source organism: Leptidea sinapis (assembly GCF_905404315.1). Taxonomy (NCBI): domain Eukaryota; kingdom Metazoa; phylum Arthropoda; class Insecta; order Lepidoptera; family Pieridae; genus Leptidea; species Leptidea sinapis. The sequence goes on along the minus strand of NC_066280.1, from coordinate 13,120,356 downwards.
CTGAAAGATGACAACAATAGGCTGCCAATATGCTTAAGATTTAATGAAGAATATAATATTGAGTATTATTATTGTTTGCCCTGTATTCCCCGGGGCATAAAAAGAATATGGAAGTCCCAAGCCAAATGCAAAGGTGTTGTAAGAGGCGGCTAAGGGCTTTTACCAGTGGGGATGCCGGCTAGATTATGGGTACCACAACGGCACCTATTTCTGACGTGAAGCAGTAATGTGTAAGCACTATTGTGTTTCGGTCTTGGGGGCGCCGTAGCTAGAGAAATTACTGGGCAAATGAGACTTAACATCTTATATCTCAAGGTGGCGAGCACAATTGTAGTGCCGCTCAGAACTTTTAAGTTTTTCAAAAATCCTGACCGGCACTGCATTGTTATGGGCAGGACGTATCAAACTTAATAATTAAAAATTATGCGCAATCCATAATTCTTAAGAATTAATGAATATTTGATTCTTATTAAGATCTTAATTAAATATGTCTAGGACCTAATTCACTTGTAATAGGGGTGATCTTCATTCCCGTAGATATAACGTGTATGTAACACTGAAAATGTTTAGAACTGGCCAGTTAGAAACATTGCTAATGAAAACTTTTTTTGAATTTCAATTTTAGAACTCTTTGGTAACCTAATGTAGTATATTGCATTCATTTTTCATTTGTTTTTGTAAATTGGCGGTAAATCAAAAACTCTTGTTACACGTGAAAATGAACCTAACGCGAGAAAATTTTCGGTCAATGATTTATTATGACTTTCGTTGTGGGCTTACTCAACAACAAAGCTATGATAGGCTGCGATTAGCATTTCTTAATGAAGCCCCATCTCGTGCCACTATTTACAATTGGTTTAACGAGTTTAAGCGTGGACGTAGCAATCTCAATGATGATCCGCGTGAGAGACGTCCTTTAAAAGCGACTACTGAAGATATCTTCAGCACTGATGTTATCATTAGTGCTGTCCGACGCGTGATAGAGGAAGATAAGAGAGTGGCCTATCAGCAGATACGTGCAAGCCTATGCATTGATATGAGTCAAGTTCAAAAAATATTACACGAACATTTAGGCGTCAGGAAGCTTTGTACCAGATGGATTCCCCATACTTTAACCGACGACCAGAATCACCTTCGCATGGACTGGTGTCGCCGAATGTTAGATAAGTTCAACGGCAGTGACTCAAATGCTGTATTTGACATCGTCACAGGTGATGAAAGCTGGATATATTGCTACGAACCCAAAACCAAAAGACAATCAGCTCAGTGGGTGTTTCCTTTCGAGGATCGAACAACTACGGTAAAGAAAGGAAGAATTCAAGGAAAAAAGATGATTGCCACATTCTTTGGTCGGAAAGGTAATTTCGCGGCAGTTGTGCTAGAAGATGTAGATAGTTACTGCAGACTAGTATGTCATTCGCTGTTTGCCTGTTTTCTTGGAAAAAATTCGACAGCAGCGCCCTCGAAGCAGGATCCTCCTTCACCACGACAATGCTTCAGCGCACTCCGCAAAACGAACTGTTGTATATTTGACTATGGCAGGTGTCGAGATAATGAGTCATCCGCCATACAGTCCTGACCTGGCGCCCTGCGACTTTGATATATTCCCAAGAACTAAAGATAAAATTCGAGGTATTCGCTTTACGAGCCCTGAAGATGCGGTGAAAGCGAACGAAAATGCCATAAAAGAGAAGGAAGAATGGGCCCACTGCTATTCTCAGTGGTTCCATCGAATGCGACGATGTGTAGAGAGCAACGGAGATTACTTCCAAAAACAATAAGAGTATAGGCAACTTTCTACATTAAGCCGTTTTTCATTTTCTAAACCTTTTCGGTGTTACGTAGGTAGTATTGGTAAGCAGTAAATATTATTTCATAAAATTTTTATCTAGACTGAACGATCAGCATGGCTCCAACAGGAAAAGTTAGGGGTATTTCGATTTTTTTCGCAATGTCTATTAGAGATAGAAATATAAAGAATTTTCTTCTTATATTCTGAAAACATATTATAATTATTTTTTGATAAAATATATAAACGAATTTCCTCACAAAGTCACTTTCAGGACGGATATTTTACTATAACGAGCTGAGATAGATCTAAATCCACATGGGATAAAGTAGAGAGCACAGCTACTGTATAAAAGACGGGTAGATATAATCCACGGTATCATTAATCGTTGGTACTCGTAAATGACTAAGTGTGGTAGATATATATATTATACTCTACAATTACGAGTCACGCACGCGGCACGATTTACAGATTACCGAGACTATAATAAATACCTATGTATCTATATGTTTACGGATTAATTATCTCGTTGATAATCTATTAAATCAAAGCGAAACTGTTATAGTGCACTATAACAGTTTCGCTTTGATTTAAAAATTGATATAACAATGTCAGTGACGCGTAGCATATTGACGTAGTAACAGTCCTTCAGCAGAAGTCCTGTGTATGTATTACGTTGTTTTAATTTTTGAAGTGGAACTTCTTTAGAATCGTTGTCATTTGAAACTTGACGAAACGAAAAAGCGAGACGATAGAGAAACAAACAGGTAATTGGTAAAAGGATAAATTAATTAGTAAAATTGGTAAAGGTAAACAGGATTGAGAGCCGGCGGAAGAATGAAATAGGAAGCATTATACAGTATTTTGGTACCAGGCGATCATAGTTGAAGAAAAGATTGTCTTAAAGCTGCGCGTGCACTGCGTCGGAATCGGTGCGTACGCAGCGTACGAGGCATCGTCATTTACGAAATGCCGATGGGGTGCGTCCACTGCATTCGGATTTCGGATTCGGATTCATCATTGGAAATTTGGTTATTTAGCAGTCGTCATAACCTGTTAACGCGCATTTGCATTATGGAGGATAGAGACGAGGATATTGTTGTAGTTTGCTGTATTTTATCAGAAGAGGAAGAGAGAAACAAGAGGAAACGAAAGATATGGGTTCATAATATAAACTCAAAAAGATTAATTTTCGGAGAATTTCATACATTATATTCAGATTTATTAGAAGATGAAAATCGATTTTTTGGGTACATTCATATGACTCGAAAAATGTTTTTTGAACTTCATTATATTCTACAACCGCATATTACGAAACAGGATACTAATTTAAAATGATGCGTCGTTCCTTGAGGATGACGTCATCGGCACAAATATCGGTCTCAGGCGCAGAACTGCCGATCCAGTGCACGCAATACCATAGAAATCAACAAATCCTTCCGCTCCGTACGCACCGATTCCGACGCAGTGCACGCACAGCTTAAATATCACGCGAGTATACCTTAACATATTCTGACGTCATGCGCTCGACTTATTCATCGAGGGTAATTTGTCGCGATTTCAGCGTTATATTGCAGTAATTATCATCGTATCAATTACCATCAGCTGAACGTCCTGCTCGTCTTGTCCGTTATTGTCATTAAGAAAGGCGTCTCTTTGCCATTTCCTCTACGACTCGAACAATCACGAACCGTTTGTAATAAAAAGGTCTTCAATTTAAGGCGAAGGGTAAACAGAAAACATGCAAACAAGGTGTTTTTAGACAAGTTTTGTGGTGAAAATATAGGATTTGGAGCTATGAACACTACTATATCCTGTTACACATACCCTTAAGTCTTACTTGTAGGTTGCTAATGCTTATTGTTAGTTATATTTAACACACCAGAGCTATTACAAACTACCAGTTTTCTTTGCAGTTAAACAAGTTTTTTCTCGGCATCATGCATTTGTTTAGCATACTACTATCATAAAAATTGTTCTTATAGATTTTACTTTTTTATGTAGGTACATTTATTTAGATTAGTAATCAACAATGAGGATTGTAAGCAATTAAGCAGTTTGCGCTTGTTAAAATGTTACATTTTCGACCCAATAAATTTGCTTTGTTACATAGGAGCCGTGAACTCATATCGCTCAAGGTCGCCGGCATTTAGTGTCGCCTTAAGTGAGAATCATAAAAAGACGGCCACGATCTTGTTAATAATACTTTGGAGTAGGTAAGGTACGTGGTAAGAGCTGTTTTATCACCCAGTTTGTTTAATACGAATAATGCTCTTTCAATATTTATGTTTGCAGGTTAGTTGAAAAATAATTTATGACAGCTAGAGGCAATGTTTAGATTAGATCTTTAATATAGGTAATTTTATAGTGTAGTATTAATATTTTTGTTTTTTTAGGGCAGAAAACTAACATAACCATAAACTTAGTATACTACCGTAATAGACGAACCCTGTCTGAAATTGAGATAACTATCCTTACATACAAACCTAGGTGTGAGAAAGAGACGGAATACATGAAGACCATGAAACCGTTTAGAAACAATTTAGTGTCCATTAGTCTCCTGTCAAATTGGACCACGTTTTAAATTTTGTGTTATTATTGTTTGCTCTGTGTTTAAACGGATATTAATTAATAGTTATTTATGCAACTGTTGTGTAATAAGGGGTATTAAAACACGAATGTGGGCGATAATAGTATCACATGCGTATTTTAACACCTAATTATCAACAGTTGCATACAAGACTTTATCTACACCAATAATATGAGTCCTCTATAAAAGATTCTGCAACAGTTAGCTTACTGCCAACATTAAAAAAGCCAGTCCTAGTAACCATAATATCATCCAAAGGAGTGTTATAATGAAAACGGATGATATAATGTTGTACTGAATTTCATTACAACACTCGTTTGGATAATGTAACGGTTACTAGGACATTGGGTGTTTTAATGTTGGCAATAAGCTTACTGTTTTAGAATCTTTAATAAAGGATTTAAAGCATGGGAGTAGATAAAAAAAATATAATGGTGTCGTGTTCTGTATTAAATGGTGTTGTAACATATAGCAATCTATTACGCTAGTATAGTACTAACCCCCATATTCATAATGGTCCGATAACTTTATACAGCCGCTAAGGAGTGTATTTTCTCATTCTAGCTTAGGTCAATAGAAGAAGACAGAGTACGAATTAGCAATGCTTTAAGTTAGCAGACTATTATGAATAAGAGGGAGTGTATAAACATAGCGTAACATTCCCCCCCCCCCCATATTCACTTTATACTATAATCTATCTAGCGTGTAGCAGCAATTTATTCTGACAGGTAGAGACAGAATAATTATAGAGTTGATAATGAGTATTTGATAACGATGCGATCAATAAAACAGGATTAAGTTTATCGCTGCACACAATGCAAACAAAAACCCAGTAGTTATTTGTAGTACCTGGTAAGATATTATGTATATGATTTTAACCTTTTTTTTTTTCATGGAATAGGAGGACAAACGAGCGTACGGGTCACCTGGTGTTACGTGATCACCGCCGCCCACATTATCTTGATACACCAGAGGAATCACAAGAGTGTTGCCGGCCTTTAAGGAAATCAATCAATAAAAAGCTCTTCGGAACACTCCCCGTGATAAATGCGGTAGAAGACACACAATGAAGCGACGTCCCCGACAATTCGAGCGGCTTTGCGTTGCACGCGGTCAAATGGACCTATCGCAAACCTTAATGGGCAAATGCTACATTATTTTGATTTAATATACTAGAAAAATTATTATTTTTATATGAACAATATTTATTTCCTATATCACTCTAGTCTTCAAAATAGGGACTGTAACACAAAAGCTTCAATTTTGGAATTAAGTGTGCTTATACCATAAACTTAGTATACTAGCAGTAAATAGACAAACACTCTCCTCATTACTGCGAGACTAAATTTAAACCCCCTTATTCATAATAGTCTGCTAACTCTCACTCTGTCTCCTTCTATTGACCTAAGTCAGAATGAGAAAAAACGCTCCTAAGCGGCTGTTTAAAGTTAGCGGACCATTATGAATAAGGGGGTAAATGCTCACGTCTGCTAGTTAAAACACTTAAGTTAAAACGCGGTCCAATTTGACAGGAGACTAATGGACACTAAATGGTTTCAAACGGTTTCATGGTCTTCACCTATTCCGTCTCTTTCTCACACCTAGGTTTTTATATAAGGTTCATTCTTCCACGTGTTAATTATAAACAAAAACACTCCTTTTTTTATAGAACTAATTTGGTCTACCTGGTCAATTAGTGTTGTGAACAAGATGCCTGATATCGACTTCCTTGATGCATGTACCACATTGCCTTCAGTCACACATCAAAACAATAGACTCCGCGTGAGAGCATCGTTATCTGCGCTCATTACAATCTTGCAGGGCACTCATTGTTTTATTCAACACATAACAATGGACAAACAATTGAAGATCATTTGTTTAATCGGGGAAGGACATCGGTTAGATAATACTAATGGAAACTGGTTCCCGAACAAGCTGATACACATCGAACTTTTGGAGGTAACATTTTTTTTATGAAAATAGGGGACGAGACGAGCAGGACGTACAGATGATGGTAATTAATATGTCCTGCCCATCACAATGCAGTGCCGCTCAGGATTTGTGAAAAACCCAAAAGCACTCGTCACCTTGAGACATACGATGTCAAGTCTCATTTACCAAGTAATTTAACTAGCTACGGCGCCCTTCAGACCGAAACACATTACTGTTTCACGGCAGAAATAGGCGCCGTTGTGGTACCCATAATCTAGCCGGCAACCTGTGCAAAGAAGCCCCCCACTGGTAAATGCCCTCAGTCGCCGCTTACGACACCCTTGGGCCGGTCGGGCACTTCCCTTTTCCATATCAATGACAATATAATCTGATACACATCCCAAAACCACCATTACGCCGTACGGTTACCGGATCCATATATAACGAACGAGAGCAGAAGTTAGCTATAGAATGAAAGATAAGGGAGAGCCTTCGTTCCCCGTTGTTCTGTGTGGACAAGACTTAAGTCTAAGGCTGACATCTATAGACTTTGTACTTAGACTTTATAAAAACTATACAAGTGACAAATAAGAAACGGTTTTGAGAAAACACCCCCCTAAAGGTGTGAAATGAGGGTTGGATTATGACATTCAGCTTAATTTTACGCGAGTAAAGTTTGAGCTAAGTCTTAGTACGGTCTATAAATCTCAGCCGTAGGTCCGTTTTGAAGAAAGCGTCTCAATATAAAAACCGTTATCTAGTGTATTGTTGTCTCTGTCTTCATCACTGCGCATAAAAGAGTCAAGAGTACCTTTTGAAATTCGAAACATAACCCCGGGCCTGTACTTTATCAAAGTACATTAAAAATGCGATGAACTGAAACACATAGACGCCAGAACTCACATAGAAATCAGCGCTTTTAAAACGCGACTATTTTTATCTGTGTTCAACATTATCTGCTAAGCGCACAAGCTTCATATTGGGGATACTGAACACTCAACAGCAAGAGAGGTTGTAAGCCGGGCCGTTTTTCAGTATCATAAAAGTCTAAATAAGAAGACATTAGAAATGACATCAAATATGTGGTATCGGAAAATCATTTATGTTATAGTAACCTTTACCACATAAAACGTATTTAACAATTCGTTTGAATTTCGTAACACATTTGTTTTGTACATTTTCTGGAATCATGTGGTAAAAGCATATGACATCGCCCAACAAGACTTACTAAACTCAATTTAACCGACTAGTAGGCATAACAAGTTTATGTTTGTTCCTCGTGTTAACATTATGATTGTCGCAGTTTCTCGCAAATTCGCTTATGTAGGTACGTATAACGTTATCAACAATATAATGAGATGCTAGAGTTTAAATGTCCCACAGCACTTATTTTTGGTTGCTTTTTTATTTAGATATATTTATGGTCGGTATAAGTGCAAATTGAAATCCGTAATCTTAATTAAAATTCAAATCTATCTATTGTTGAGACTGAATAACGGTCGTTCCCAATATACTATCGACAGATAGAGATAAATTACTACCTTCTACTGTCAGTAATTAGCTGTCAACAATCTGAAGCTGTACCAATATACCCGATAAGTCATTCTTATAGCCTTATATTGGGACGCATGAATTGCAATATCCATACTTACTTGTATCGCTGGTAAGCTATAGGTACGTCGACCCATTGACAGACAGCGTGTGCGGATAAGTTGAGTTACCGTCGATAAGTTTATTGGGACAGAAAAGTCAACGATAGTTACGATTTTTATCTCAAGTAAGAGATAGACTGTATTGGGAACAGCCGTTAATCGAAGCCATACCTAAAATATGAATTTATCTCTACCCTACGATGAAGTTAAATAAACATCTATCATATCGGAACGGTAATAAATTTAAATTGAATGTAAAATTTAATTTATTCGACATTATATTTAATACTGTTTGCAACCGTACACTGTTCAACAATTATTAATTGCGTGATCGGCTACTTCCTATAAATCATTTGTATTATGAGCCTTTGTTTGAAATATTAATTATAATCAAATGTAAGTGACCCATGTATTTTAGCAACAATAATCAAAACTTAACAATTTGTTATGACTTTAAAGTGATAACTAGATTTCTAGGATACACAAATATATTTGAAAACAAAATTTTATGAACGATGCGGGAGTCTTAAATCAGATTTTAGGACGATAAGTCACTCGAACGGTTAAGAGCACCGGTACGGAACGCCAGAGGTCGTAGGTTCGAGTCCCGCATCATTCACAAAATTTTGTTTTTAAATTTTATTTGTGTATTAATTCTAGAAGTGAGGGTTACCACTTCAAAAACATAACAAATTGTTTAGATTTGCAAGAGCGACATCTCAAGTCAATTTCCTAATAATTATGCAAATATTGAGGTTCAGCAAGTTATCAACTGTAAAGTAGATCCTGTATATGAAGCCACAACCTAAGAGTTGAACAAAGCATACAAGATTTTATGACGATACGTCACAGGAACGGTTAATTCAGTTGGAAGAGCACTCGCACGGAACGCGACAGGTCGTGGGTTGGAGTCCCGCATCGTTCGTAAAATTTTGTTTTCAAATTTTATTTGTGTAATCATCAAAACTGATTAAAAATATTGAGCAAATATATCATACATCTGTTAGGCTTTTTTTGTTGAGTTCCCAGGGCAGGGCTTGACACCAACGACATCCAAATAGACTTGTTTACAAAAACTCAGGAGTACTTGTATGTACTTTTTAAAATACGCGACATGGTTCTAGGTGCTATCTTCATCTCCCGAATTAAAATCTTTTGCTTTCAGTCAGGATTCCTTCGAATAATTTCCCATCCTTCTTTGACCACCTTTTTCGTACGAACACGTTGATGGCTATATATTATTCTGCCATAAACAGAGGAGGTCTATTTGTACCTATTAATAGCCCGGTACACAAACATTTTACTAATACCAAGCGTATGGAGAGTTTTAAAAATTTCATTTGGCTCCATACCTACTTTGTGTAATGCAATCACAGCGATTCGGTTCTCTTTATCACCCCACTCCATTTTAAATCGTAAAATATTGTTAAATGTATTGGCGCCAAAACGAGAAATCTCAATGAACAATCATATAAAAATGACGGATTCCAAATTCAAATCTATTATTTTGTTTATTTTTAATTGTGACAGTATTTATGGCGAGACTAAGTAATGACGTGGAGCTGATGTTGCATGCCTTTTGGGCTAATGTGTTGATTCGTATTGTATTTTTTGTAGACTTTTATACACACATTATGCAAATAAAGAATTATTAGTATTATTCGATTATTATTATTATTACTCAATATGCTCAAAAAAATTCATGAGAATGGGTCAAGCAGTTTCGGAGGAGTACGGGAACGAACATTGTGACACGAGAATTTTATATATAAGATACAGGCATAAGATCATCATTTTAGCTGGAAGATATCCACTAATGGACAAAGGCCTTCCCCAAAGATCACCATGATTATTGGTCCTGTGCTGCCCTCATCCAACCTATTCCTGCAATCTTGACTAGATTGTCGGTCCGGTCACCTCTCTGTTTAATTGCTTGCACTTGCATTGTTAAGTCTCAATAGCCCAGTTATGACACTAGCTACAGCACCCATCAAAAGAAAACACAATTTTGTTCACAAAAAAAAGCAAACAGAATTTTATAACGAGGTGGTACTCGAATGGTTAGCTCAGTGGTTTAGAGCACCGGCACGGAACGCCGGAGGTCATGGGTTCGAGTCCCGCATCATTCATAAAATTTTCAAATTTTATTTGCGTATCTATCCTAGAAGTGAGGGTTATCACATTTAAAAAAAAAACATAACAAATTGTTTACAATTTTGTTTAAATCCAACATTTATTTAAGTTTACAGCACATCATTACCTCCCATAATTTGATCCTTCTTAGTGTTATTAATGACATTATCGTATAGTGTAATTAACTATTGCGGCTATTAAATAAATACTTGTTTGTGTAGTATATACATATGATAAAATATATATACTAAAATAATGTGTGTTAGCCACCTATAAATGCTATTTTTACTATTCAAAATCATTGGGTTAGATTCCTCAGTAGGAATATTGATTTTTCAAAAAACAATTGATGTAGATTCAATTTTTATTGGATCAAAACTTTTAGTATTTTTTGCTATTCTTCATAGTTTTAGCCATTAACATCCACTTGAAAAATCTCACCCTGTTTATATAAGTAATCATATCAACCATGTCCCTATGAACATCCACTAACATCAGTAAGCATCAGAAACAAAACATATTCAAACAGCCATATATGCCTTGTTAAAAGAAAAATTTTGGCTGTGAATAAACACATACACGGATACTCTAATTCACTATTTCAATATCACCATTGCATTTCCAAACCCTTTTAAGCAAGTTTCTACAATTAAATAACTCTACTACTTGTTCCGTTGTATCACCATCAAGTATAATATAACATTCATCTCTCTCTAATACTTTCATGTTGATCGTGTGCTTGAGTAACTTGTCTTTACACCAAGTAACCACACAATAGTTAGTTTTGTTGTATTGGCTCTCATAAGCAACACTTTCCTTAACGTCTTGCCTAGAATCAGAGTACTTGATGTGGCAATCTCATTTCCAATTCCCAGGTAAGTGCCTGCCCATTAATGTCTTATGTGTGAACTTTATAACATCATACTAAACGGTGGTCACATGCCGTTGCCATATTTTTTTATAAAAATAAGGGATGAGACGAGCAGGATGTTCAGCTGATTGTAATTGATGGGCCCTGTCCATTACAATGCAGTGCGGCTCAGGATTCTTGAAAAACCCCAAAAATTATGAGTGGCACTACACCTTGAGACCTAAGATGTTAAGTCTCATTTGCCCAGTAATTTCACTAGCTACGACACCGTTCAGACCGAAACAGTAATGCTTACACATTACTGCTTCATGGTACAAATAGGCGCCATTGTGGTACCTATAATCTAGCCGACATCCTGTGCAAAGGAGCCTGCAACTGGTAAATATATATATGGCAACAGCAGCAGACAGAAGGTTAAATTACAATGCAGTCAGTGCCGCTAAGGTTTCTTGATTACACCCAAGATTCTACAAGATGTCACAAAAAATGTGCAGTCTTACAGACAGCTGGTAAACGACCCACTAGTATAGCAAAGGCATATGCAATTGTGGCAATCTACTATGTCTAATCTTGTCCATTTATTAGAATTCTTCCACATGGCACTACATGTACTCTAAATTATTATTCTTCTTTTGCAGCCTTTTACACCAATGTCTTTGTTAAAATATGAAGGATGATTTGAAATTTTTAAATTCAATACAGTTTTAAGTACTGAAGTATTTATAATTAACTATTCTCATATATTGCTCAATAAAAGAGAAAATTTAAAAATATTATTGAGGGTTTATCATATTTACATGAAAAGTATTTTTAAAATTTCATTTTAGTTTTTCAAAACAGAGTGCATTAATATTTTGTGATAATTTTAAAAGCATAGTAAGTACTTACAATTAATAGAAGAATAGCCCCTTCCAAAACCTGCAGGGTAAAATGGAAATGTTCAATTTATATTTTTAATCACAGACACTTCACACAAAATTTTGTTCTGAAGGTAAGTATTTATATTATTACTTAGTGTATAGTTCGAGTGTACTATCTGCTTTATTTGATTGGTAATTTCAATTTATGGCATACAAATAACAATCACATCACAATTTACATTAACCATTTAGTTCCCGTTACAACAACTTATGAACACTGAACAGTGAACAGTTGATCACATAACAAATCAGTTGACAGTTCTATCATTACAAATTACAATAGCACATTCTGTGAAGTTTGATAGGTAAATAATAAGTCAAATGTCAATGTCACGTACGTCAATATTTTAACGGAAACTTGGTTGACGATAATATAATATTTATACAACGTTCTGTTATTGGTGGAAATATCTTTTTTAGAAATTTACTGGGTACATTTTATATTTATTAGATTAAACAGTCATTAACGTTGTAGCGCCATCTATGTAAATATACTGCCACCAAACTAAAAACTTTGTGGCTGACTGCCGAACCGTCTGTACCTAAACTATGAGGTATATAGGTACTTTACCCTCATTTGTACATTCGAATAATATTATGCTTTCCATTTTTACTTGAGCAACAAAAGTCAACCAAGTCGAGAAAAAAAAACAAGCGGCAAGGACTTACCATCCTTTTCTTGAAGCATTTCAGGCTTTTTTCGATCCCCTATAAGTTCGTTCTGGATAAAATTTTAAGCCAGTCAGTAAGCAAGCAGACATTGTATAAACATGGTGTTTTTCAAATCAGTCAATTTGAACCAGTAGTTTAAGAATTATAACTAGTCAAAGTTTCTTAATTTTGTCACTCACTCATCACTGACTGACTGACTGACCGATCATCAAGTCAGTCAGTTTTGGTGGTTGGTGTGGACCACAACAAAAAATAATTAGCACAGGTGGTGCGCTCGGATAAGCGAGGACAGCTCGCTGTCTCTGGCCGTATGCTCACCACCCACTGACCTGTATAAATACCACTGGACAAGCTGTTAGTTCCATATGTTTGACAGATAATTTGTGCCTATTTGAAGCGCAACTCCCGAGCGTCCAGAGAACTAATATTGACGTACGTATATTACAAATGGCTGTGAGAGAAGCGTACAGCACTCTGCACTATTTTTGCATTATGAATAACTTTCGTTCGTTTTCCGTGTTACTTAAACTTCAGGAATCAACGTTATAAAGAACACACCTTTTTTGTAGTTTCCCACCATATATCGATATTTGTTTAGCTGAGATCTTCATTACTAGTTTTAGTACCGCAGACTCTTGCTATGGCCAACAGCGCCAAAATAGCGAATATAAAATTGCGATTATAGGCAACACAAGCACATTTATTAGTGTATGAGTAAGAAACAAGACGTAAGTACTACGTTATAAGAGGCGGGACTGCCTAAGTAAAAATTTAAATTTAATTTAGTATGAAACGTGCAGTCATATGACATAACTTTGAAATAGTAGTAATTACAGGATTGCGTTTGCGACGAAGTATAATCTGACTAAGTTTGAAAGCGAACATTTGCTTAATACGTAGTGGGTTTGAGCCACTGACCTCTACTTTGGCGGAATGCGCATACTGTGCAGTGCCTAAGAAAATAAAAAGTACCACTGGACTGGTTGTTGTCAAAGTGCTTTTGTGCCTGTTTGATATTCGCCATTTTGGCGCTGTTGGTCATGTAGCGAGAGTCTGCGATACTAAAAATAGTGATGACAACTACAGCAAAGATCGATAGATGGTGGGAAATTATTTACAAAAAAAATGTGTACTTCAAGTAAAGATAACACGGAAAACGAACGAAATTAATTCAAAATGCTTCAGAGTTTTAAACGTTCCTTCGCAGCCATTTGTAATAAAAATCAAAATTAGTTCTTTGGACGCTCGTGAGTGGCGCTTCAAATAAGCACAAAAAATTTGCTGTCAAATATATGGAATAGTCTAGTGGTATTTATACAGGTCAGTGGTTTCAGTTATCTCCGTTTTTTACAAGAATATATAAAGCAGTTATCTGTCAATCTGTCAATTGACTCTACGTTTCATTCAATCGAGTGAATCGCTTTTTTCTTAGAGAGTTTCGCTAGGCTGTACAAGTTCCCGATTCCGCTCATTGTATTAATTGTCATATGTAATGCAATGTCATTGACTGAATTATTTGTATTGCAAATATATAACTATACATAGAATAATAACGCTCAGAACGATAGTTTCATTCATAGTTCTTGTTAATATAAAAGTAACATTATCACTAATGTGTGCGTGAACGTCATATACTTACATTCGCCAACACAGCCAAATACTGTTGCAAGTGAATAGACATTTCCCTAAATCAGTAAATTGTAAGAAATACTAGGTTATATGTAATAACTATAAGAAAGAAGAAATAAAATATTAATTAAGAATTTGATAAAAACAGCACGTATTTAATTATGGTTGCAACAATTTTTGAAGTGCAAGTAAAGAAGTTCTTTTGGTGTGAAATGTGATTTTCTTTTCATAATTTATATTATTGTTATCTTTGTGACACCCTGTGACTGCACAGTAAGTCATTTTTCAATTAAGGACGCGTTCTCAAAACAGAGAGGTATCGAATCGCACAACTACACTGACACCGCTCAAACACATCTGCTGACTACACATCCCGATGGTGACCAGGTCTTTGTCGACGCCCCTCTCGGAACGTCCGACCATTGCCTGGTCAGGAGTGTAGTGCCTATCCGACGCCAACGTCGCAGACCACCAGCGACCCGCCGCGTTTGGCACTACAAGTCAGCAGATTGGGATAGGAATTAGGATGCGTTCCTTTTTTGCATCCTACCCTTGGGGCAAGGTTTGTTTCCCTTCGGATGATCCTAGTCCCTGCGCCATTGCAGTAGGCGATGTGATACTGCAAGGCATGGATATTTTTATACCAAGCTCTGTAGTACCGATCGGTGGCAGATCACAGCCCTGGTTCGATGCGTCAGTTAAAGCAGCATCTGACTGCAAAAAACAGGCGTATCGAACTTGGGTTGCGGCGCTGGGCACAAAGGATCCGAACTGAAAAGTTCTTAAGAGGAAATATAACCGTGCCTCCAGATTTTTTAAGCGGCAAATCGCCCGTGCGAAGTCTAAGCAAGTCGTCAAAATCGGCGAGCAGCTTTCCAGTTACCCGACCGGAACACGCAAGTTCTGGTCGTTGTCGAAAGCTGCTCTTGGTAACTTCAACCAGCCGTCCATGCCGCCGTTGCACATGAGGAATGACACCCTGGCCCATACGGCAAAAGAGAAAGCCGAGCTCCTGTGCGCTCTTTTCGCCTCCAACTCGACTCTTGACGACAACGGAAAAACACCGCCGACCATCCCGCGGTGTCAGAGCTCTATGCCTGAAGTACAGTTCAGACAGAAAACTGTTAGGCGAGCTCTGTTTTCGTTGGACGTCAGGAAGTCGAGCGGGCCGGATGGCATTTCTCCAATCGTGCTTAGAACGTGTGCCCCTGAGTTGACGCCGGTGCTAACGCGTTTATTCCGGCACTCTTATTCAAAAGGCGTAGTCCCTGACTCATGGAAGTCAGCCCTTGTCCATCCGATCCAAAAAAAAGGAGACAGTTCGGATCCGGCAAACTACAGGCCTATTGCTATTACCTCCCTGCTCTCCAAAATCATGGAAAGCATAATTAGCCGTCAGCTCTTGGTATACCTAGAGGGTCACCAGTTGATCAACGACCGACAATACGGGTTTCGCCATGGTCGGTCGGCAGGTGATCTTCTGGTATACCTGACACAAGATGGGCGGCGGCTATTGAAAGCAAGGGGGAAGGCCTGGCAGTTAGCCTGGATATAGCGAAGGCCTTTGATCGTGTATGGCACAAGGCGCTCCTCTCAAAACTTACATCATTTGGGCTTCCCGAGAGCTTGTGCAAGTGGACCTCCAGCTTCCTCACTGGGCGTAGCATACAGGTCGTTGTCGACGGATATTGCTCGAACCCGAAGCCCGTGAATGCTGGAGTGCCCCAAGGCTGTGTGCTATCTCCTACGCTGTTTCTTCTGCATATCAATGATATGTTGGACACCTCCAACATATTTATACATAGCATTGCTATGCAGATGACAGCACTGGTGATGCCGTATACACGGGCCATGCAGGTCTCTCTCGGGAAATCATCGACCAGTGCCGGGAGAAACTTGTGTCTTCTATCGAGTCCTCTCTCGAGAAGGTCGCGGAATGGGGTAAATTGAACCTTGTCCAATTTAACCCCCAGAAGACTCAAGTTTGCGCGTTTACCACTAAAAAAACCCCATTTGTCGTATCACCGCTCTTCGAGAACACTTCTCTTAAAGCCGCGCCTAGTATCGGAATACTGGGTCTCGAAATCTGGAGCGATTGCCAATTCCGTGGCCATCTGGAGAGCAAAGCCAAATTGGCTTCGAAGAAGCTGGGCGTCATCAATAGAGCACGGCAATACTTCAAGCCGGCTCACATTCTAGCGCTCTGCAAAGCGCAGGTCCGGCCACACATGGAGTATTGCTGTCATCTCTGGTCTGGTGCACCCCAGTATCTGCTCGATCCATTTGACCGCGTGCAACGTAGAGCAGCTCGAATTGTCGGGGACTCAGTGCTCTGTGAACGGCTGGATCACTTGGCGTTGCGCAGAGACGTCGCTGCATTGTGTGTCTTCTACCGCATTTATCACGGGGAGTGTTCCGAAGAGCTGTTTAACCTGATTCCTGCCGCTGAATTTCACCATCGCACGACACGCCACAAGTTAGGATATCATCCCCACCATCTGGATGTGTGGCGGTCCTCCACAGTGCGGTTTTCAAGAAGCTTTCTCCCTCGTACTACAAAGCTGTGGAATGAGCTTCCTTGTGCGGTGTTTCCGGGACGATACGACATGGGTACCTTCAAAAAAAGCGCGTACACCTTCCTTAAAGGCCGGCAACGCTCTTGTGATTCCTCTGGTGTTGCAAGAGAATGTGGGCGGCGGTGATCACTTAACACCAGGTGACCCGTACGCTCGTTTGTCCTCCTATTCCATAAAAAAAAAAAACACATACACGTGCCTTAAGTTAATTGCGGGAATCAAATGAATTTGATACATTAGCAAGTTTGAATTTTGTTTTTTTAATACCTATGTATTTTTGATAATTGGTTTAGTAGGTTGATGTATTCGTTTAGTAGTTAAATATTAGAACTTTAGATGGCAATTTTGTCGCATAACGTCGTATGCAGTAAACGCAGTTTTTTTTAAATTCGAGATGGCTGCCGCGAAAAATTATGATTTTCGAAATATTGCTATCGTATCCGAGGTTATCGAGGGTGCAGAGAACGATTTTGGGATCAGTTTTGAAATCCAAGATGGCCGGCGCGCAAAATTATGATTTCAACAATATGGGTATCGTATCCGAGGTTCTTGATGGTGTAGAGAATGAATTTGCGATCATTTATGAAATCCAAGATGGCCGCCGCGCAAAATTATGGTTTCAACAATATAGGTATCGTACCCGAGGTTCTCGAGGATGCAGAGAACGATTTTGGGATCATTTTTGAAATCCAAGATGGCCGCCGCGCAAAATTATGATTTCAACAATATGGTTATCGTATCCGAGGTTCTTGAGGGTGCAGAGAACGAATTTGTTATCATTTTTGAAATCCAAATTGGCTGCCGCGCAAAATTATGATTTCAACAATATGGATATCGTATTAGAGGTTCTCGAGGGTGCAGAGAACGAATTTGGGATCATTTTAGAAGTGAAATTTCTTTGCCCGCATGAGGTTTAATTTTATACGGATGAAACGGAATAAAGTGTCACGAAAATGAAGGACGTCTTTATCCAAGAAGAGGGGAGGGAGATTGAGTCTGATTGAGATAGAGTGAGAAAATTCGAATGTATCATGAAGCAGACGGTACCGCTATGAAGTAAAACAACTTCACTACTAGCGTTGTATCATGCAGGTTTAGCGCGCGGCCGCATGTAAGTAGAACATCCCTACTAGCTTTGTATTGTGCAGGTTTATAATAATAATAATAGCCTTTAATAACAATCTTTACATAGTTTTCGATTTAGCTTGCAGTAGACATCGGCACAGATTGTTTTGCTTTCGCATAGGCCTCCCCCAGGCTCTTCCAGTGTTCTCGGTCATGACATGATCTGCTCCACGTCACACCAGCGGCATCTTTTAAATCGTCGCTCCATCTATGACTCGGTCTCCCTCTCTGTCTTTTTCCTTCTCTAGGATACAATTCTGTTACTATTTTGGCCCATTTTTCTTGTTTGCATCGTATTAGGTGTCCTGCCCATTGCCATTGTGCAGGTTTAATGAGTAATAATAATTAGTAAAACATCTAATAATTTCTAATATTGACAAAAATCAATTGATTTAGAGATCAGATTAGGATAATTATTAATATAAAAGAGATTTAAAAATTGGTTCTCACAAATAAGTTTCACTTCTGACATGTGTACTTTGTACGCACGCCATTTTTTGTGTTTTCTGGTGCTTTGGACGCTTCCCCCCTAAGGACACTTCCCCTAATAATGGAGATGAAAAAAATACTGGAGACTTACCTTGTGGTGTATCGTTGGATAGGTCTTTGAAAGTTAGATTCAGATTTGATACATGACATTTCCTTTGGTCTTTTGAAAATAATGCGGTATTCAGGAAGATATACGTTACATTTATGTAATAGCTTATACCTTATGATTACAATATTATAAGTTTATGAATGAATTCTAATTTAGACGATGTAAATGACACCCATGAAGAAAATTTTGTAGATTTCATAGGCGCCTTCATGGATTTCGATTTTGACCCGAAATTCGTTATTGTTGACCCCGAAAACCATGAAAACGACACCCATGAAGAGAAGTTGGTAAAATTCATAGGTACCATCTTGGATTTCCATTTTGACTCGATATTCGTTATTGTTGACCCCGAAAACCATGAAAATGACACCCATGAAGAGAAGTTCGTAAATTTCATAGGTGCCATCTTGGATTTCGATTTAATATAGAGTAGAGACCTTATATTTAGAGATGAACTTATAAATCACTAATTCTTCAAAAAAATACAGAAAGATATTTTTTTGAAAATCTGATTGCGTACAAAATATGTTAAGTATCAAAGACAGTATTGTAGAGCTTATAAAAATATTCATGTTCCTACAGCGATCTTTCCGAGTACGAGCTGCTACTTACAACAGACACAGTGTCTACGCACGACGGCGGCCGAGCGCAACTGACGTTGTTTCTCTCTGTGCAATGCGTACGGAGTGACAAAATAAAATAACCCTTAATACCACATTTTAAAGCTCATACTTATCAGAAAAATATAGGAATTTAGACGATTCATTTTTCTCTGAGATTATTTATAACATATTCATTAATTACTTCCCGTGTTTTTGAAAATATTATATCTTATACTATTATTTAGTTTCATTTTATCACAAACTCTACCGAAAAATATATTATTTTTGTCGGATTCGTAAACGCGTCCTTAAATTTCGCGCACTGATTGTCCTGGAAGTTGACAGAATGACACTGAAGCGGCGGGAAATGTAGTCATAAACGACTACATTGAAAGTGCTTCATTTCGCTTGGGCCTACTCACGTTCTAAACGTTATTATTCTAAGTACCTATATATTATGGTAGTATAAGGCAAAAAATATAGCTTCCGCATAAGTAATCACCAACAAACAAAAGTATAAAACCTTCTTCGAAACACGCTGCATCTTATGGTTTTGTATTATTCCGATCGGTTCAGTAGTTTTCGCAGTGTAACCAAAGGAAAAAACCAGCTCTCCATTTATTATTATTATTTACAAGTATAGATTATAATATAAATTGCTATTTATTTAATTAAGTCAAGTTTTTTATTGCGGCCATCTTGGTTTCTATTAAGATTTTGTTATTGCAGTCGTGTTTTGATTAATTATGATAAATTATTTTTTATGAATAACTGTAAGCAAATGTAGATATATAGATTTGTCAATTTACCAACTCGTCACATGCAAAAATAAAATTGAGATGGAACTTTTTTGTAATCCCTAACTTGTCACATTTGTGAGGAGATTATTGGGAACGAACTACGTACTCCGACTACTTCTGGAGCGCTTCAGTAATAAATCGAAAAATAATATGGAATTTGAAAATGGGATAGAACTAAGATTATGGAAGAATATAAGAAGAAAAATATATGCCAATATCTACATAGTATCTTAGAAATATTACGTTAGAAGCCACAATTGAATTTAATCATTGAGAGAATAATTCTAGAAATAAACATTTTAAATATTGCTTCTCAATATACTCTAGATAATGTTACCTTAGCAAATTTGCTAGAAATTGTGATACCTAATCACAATGTTTACACCAGGAACAAACAAACTTGTTATATGCCTACTACTCGGTTAAGTCGAGTCAGTAAGTATTTTGTTGGGCGACGTATATGCTTTACAACATAATCCCAAAAAAATATTCAAAACATATTTATTTATTGACACACCAACAGCATTACATACAAAATATTAAAAATAATTATGGTCTTACAGGTTTATAATCTGGTATGAATGCCAGTTACTGGTGCATACACCACTCTGATTACAAGACATTAATTTAAATACAAAATACAGTTCGACCTACAAATTTAACAAGGATTTTAAGCAGCTAACTAACAATAATAGATACAATATAACGAATATTATGTGATACGAAATTCAAAAGAATTGTTAAAAAGCGTTTGTGTGATCAAAGGTTACTATAACATAAATGATTTTCATAATGATTACTATTACATAAACTTTGATGCTGCTATAAATTGAGAATGGAGCGACCACCCTCAGGTTATTTAATAATACATTTTACTGGACGATATTATATTTGTAGAAAGAAGAAGCGCGCTGTTCTTCTTTCGCCCGTTCTTCTCAGGTATGAGGCATACATTTTCGAATGGGTGGTAGTTTATGACATTCTATAAGTGTTTTTAAATCCTGTTTTGAATAAAAATGTATGAATTTTAATTATATACGTAATAAAATATATTGATAACAATAAATACTTATATATGTATATACCTACTTACATTTTTTTTCTTTATTTATTTAGGGGCTTTTATGTGTATGTACATCTCAGCTTCATTATAATCTAAGAAAATTAACACTAAAACAAAGTTCTTAACTTAAAAATAAATAAAAGGAAAATAAATAATAACTTAGTTGATTTTCATATAACAAGAGTATTAATATTATTATCTAACGTAAAGTAGACGTTGAAATCTCAATTATTATATTCACATGCATTATGCTGTTTTATTATTATTACTAGCTGACCCGACAGACGTTGTTCTGTATATAATAAATAAAATAATGTTTCTAATGAATTTGTCAATAATATATCATAACATCAAGAATTATTTCGTAAAATATGGCACCCTGTTGTTGTAATTTCCAATCCCAGTAACTAAATAGCGTAAAGGATCTGTTGTTGGGACCAATTGTAGCAATTTTACTTTGCCTCCAGCACAACATAATCCTGTAGATTCATCACTGTATTGTAACGTCTTACAATATTGACAAATAATTGTCATTTCCCCAATTTTTACTGGTTTTTCGGCATAATAATAAACTTAAGATCTATCAATCTACATAAATAATCTGTTAGATAATTAACAACTGCAGTTAATCTACCAACTATAGTTAGCCAAAATTCAGTTTATTTTTTACCTCCTAAGAAAGTTAGAAAGATATAAAAAATCAAATTAGTTTGATTTCTGAACGACGGGGGACACATTAAAGGAAAAACAAAATTGTTGTTTTTATTTCATTCCGAGCATTTTCATATTTATTCACCTTTTAAACCTTCTCTGGACTTCCACAGATTATTCAAGACCAAAATTAGCCAAATCGGTCCTTTCGAGTTTTAGCGAGACTAACGAACAGCAATTCATTTTTATATATATAGATTTCATTCAAGTTTGCCGTTCAAGCAGATGAGTCGACAAAGTTAAATCGATTGACCGATACATTTATATTGTTACCAAGCAACGAACAGGCTCACTGAATACGCGCGATAAGTGCGTTACTATAAATCATAGTGAATCTATATGTGTAGTGACTGAAGGTTCCATAGCTATAGGTATCTACATACTGAGTAAGTATAGTTATTTGAAATTCGTAATATCATGCCATCTTGACTTACGTGAGTTATTTGTGCCCTATTGCGGTGTCTATGAATATGAGAACGAAAGACACCTTATACTTTATAGATATAAGTACCTATTTAGTGTTTTATAATTATATGTTAAAAATATATAGTTATCTTAGATTAAGGATTGTTCTCCGCTGCGCTACAACTAGATACCGCACTATCTAAGAACAATAGCTTTTTAATTACGGCAACTATTAGATGCTTGTGTGCGTTGTATCTTGACACTCAATGGCATCTTTAAAATTTTGTAACTTAACGCTTCGTGTTATTTTACATTGAAATTAATAAAATATAAAATACTTACTAATGATATGTGATCCCAGTGTCTTCCTTATTTCTTGTAGTATTATTTTTGCAAGGTTAATTTACTACGCAACCCGGCATTTAATTCTGAATTATTACCAAAGTTTAAGAGAACGTGTGGTACTTCAACGTCACACATTTTTCAAGACTTGCTCGACGCCCACTTGGGCGTAGTATTTGTTGCCGCACTTTGCGACAAAGCCTGCGGTATCTAGTTGGAGATTCACTTACATTTGTATAAATGCTGTATATTTATGTGTTCGCCGCAATTAAAATATTTAGGTAAAAAGATCATCATAGTCATCATCATCAGCCCGAAGACATACGTTACCTCCCCTTTTGAACATATTTGTCCCCCAAGGCACAAACAACGACCGTTCATAGTCGGTTGCATCCAATGGTTCCCGGTACCTTTATCAGGTCATCAGTCCAAGTAGTGGCCCCTTAAGAACTTCTGTACACATCGAATATCGGTCCTGCGAGCGATGTTGCCTACCTATTGCAACTTTAACTTACTAATACCGGTAATGTCGGAAGCATTCTGTCGCGCAAAGAAACTCCAGGCTATCTAATAGCTCGTTTAGCGATTTTGAGCTTCGTTAGAGTTTAACAGTGTTGGACATCGCAATACATGTATGAAATCCTTATGTATGTAAAAAAATATAAATTCTTTTGAAAACTAGTGACAGCCATAATGTCAATTTTAGAAATAAGGATAACTTTGCTAAGGGCTATAGCTATGCGTTTTTACATTAAGGTCCCTGTTGACATGCAGAACCTAAATTTATGCGAATTTATATCAATTCTGTAAAAGAAGGTACTATAACATATATGAATATTCGGATCTAAGTAACTCTCGGGACAAAAAGGCCTTTGTCCAGCAGTGGACGTTTTTCGGCTGATGATTTTTTTATATCCTATTTGGTAAACTTACAGTAATTTTTACAAAATTTCACACAACAAATAGATTAATAAATGCTAATTACAAGTTTCCACATATGTATTTAAATTGTTTAAGCTCCGACTAATAACATGTCTGTCTCAGAATTGATAAATGTGTATTAATTATACATTACTTAGAATTAACAATTAATTAATTAAATAACAATCTATTTGAAAAGATTGACCTTAGAGTTTCTTGCTAGTTCTTCTCAATTGGATTGCGTGTCCTAGATACACTTTGACGGAACAGCTTTCGGCTATTATAGACATTGGCGCTAGATGATTGTTCTTTGTTATCTTTTTGTTTCATACACAATTATTTTAAGCCAAAAAGGATTTAAAGAAACTTTACATTTACGTTACGTGTTACATTAACAAAATAAAAGCGGCCAAGTGCGAGTCGAACTCGCCCATGAAGTGCTCCGTAGCAGCAAGTAACATAATACTTATAAATGTTGGAGGCAAATTGGGGTTTACTATTTATGACGTACCTATTAAAAAGAAACTACTTACTAGATCTCGTTCAAACCAATTTCCGGTGGAAGTTTGCATGGTAATGTACTTCATATATATTTTTTAGTTTTATAATTATCTTATTTTAGAAGTTGGGCATATTTTACCACTTTGTAAGTGTGTCTCGCGCAAACCTATCCATAGACCTATCCTAAGTATCTATTTTGGGGACAACCAAAATTTTTGAAAATCTTATTGTGTTTCATAGAATACATCTACTTACCAAGTTTCAACAGTATAGTTCTCGTAGTTTGGAAAAAAGTGGCTGTGACAAAATGAAGGACAAACACACAGGCAGACATGACGAATCCATAAGGGTTCCGTTTTTTTGCCATTTGGCAACAGAACCCAAAAATAGTTTCACTTGCAGATCATATTTGTTATTGTATCTGGACGTCAGAAGAATTTGAATACTTTAAACATAATAAAGTACGAAATTGCTTACACACATGTGATGTTTCATGACATGAAAGATAACATGGATACTTTATGATGACAGCTGTAGTATCTAGGTATTATGTGTTCAACCAAGTAATATTTTACTATAAAAAATACAATGATTCCTAGCTGTATCGGAAAGTGTTAGCGTTGCATACGTGGATTTTTTTATGACAATAAGGGACGAGACAAGCAGGACGTTCAGCTGTTGGTAATTATACGCCCTGCCTACAATGAAGTGCAGCTCAGAATTCTTGAAAAACTTTCTGACTCCAAACTCCGAAATTTCTAGAGGTACTATAATTGAGCTCGTCACCTTCAGACACAAGATGTTAAGTCTTATTTGCCCAGTATTTTTTTTATGGAATAGGAGTACAAACCGCCGCCCACAATCTCCCGCAACACCAGAAGAATCACAGGAGCGTTGCCGGCCTTTAAGGAAGGTGTACGCGCTTTTTTTGAAGGTACCCATGTCGTATCGTCCCGGAAACACCGCACAAGGAAGCTCATTCCACAGCTTTGTAGTACGTGGAAGAAAGCCCATTGAAAACCGCACTGTGGAGGACCGCCACACATCCAGATGGTGAGGATGATATCCTAACTTGTGGCGTGTCGTGCGAAGGTGGAATTCGGAGGCAGGAACCAGGTTAAACAGCTCTTCGGAACACTCCCCGTGATAAATGTGGTAGAAGACACACAATGAAGCGAATTCTCTACCCAACGCCAAGTGATCCAGCCGTTCACAGAGCACTGGGTCCCCCACAATTCGAGCTGCTCTACGTTGCACTCGGTCAAATGGATCGAGCTGATACTGGGGTGCGCCAGACCAGAGATGACAGCAATACCTACTCCATGTGTGGCCGGACCTGCGCTTTGTAGAGCGCTAGTATGTGGGCTGGCTTGAAGTATTGCCGTGCTCTATTAATGATGCCCAGTTTCTTTGAAGCCAATTTGGCTTTGCCCTCCAGATGACCACGAAATTGGCAATTGCTCGAGATTTCGATATCACTTGCTACGGCGCCCTTCAGACCGAAACACAATGATGCTTACACATTACTGCTTCACGGTAGAAATAAGCGCCGTTGTGGTACCCATAACCTAGCCGGCATCCTGTACAAAGGAGCCTCCCACTGGTAAATATTTTCACAGACACAATGTTGGATTGGAAAAGTATGCAGTCAAAAGTCTCAAGCGACCAACGCACAGCGGAAAGTTTTTGGTTCCAAACAAGTGATGTTTGAATACAATATATCTGACGAAGAGTTACTTAATGGCGTTTTGTAACTTAAGGCGACACTAAATGCCAGCGACCTTGAGCGATATGAGTTCACGGCTGCAGGCCCGCCATCTATGTAACAAAGCCAATATTATCAAAAAAAAAACGGTTTATATGCATACAATCCTCGTTATTCACTACTAATCTGAATAAATGAACCTACAAAAAATAGTACAAGCTAAAAGAATAACCTTTCTAGAAGAAGTACCAAAAAAATGCGTCACGGCATGCCAAAAAACTTGTTTAACTTCAAAGAAAAGTGGTAGTTCAAAAAGGCTCGGCAGTGTTAACTTTAACCAACAGCAAGCATTAGCAACCTACAAATAAGACTTAAGTATATGTGTAACAGGATTAAATAGTGTTCATAGCTCGAAATGCTATACTTTCACCACAAAAATTGTCTAAAAACATCATGTTTGCGTGTTTTCTGCTTACTCTTCGCCTTAAAATAAGATTGTCATGATAGCTCCGAAGGGTTCTTTTAAAAAAATCTATCAATACAGGCTCAAAGCAGTAAAAATATATTTGTTTAAGAAATGTTTTGAAAATATAGGTATGTATTTGTATTAATCCACTGAAATATTATTTTGGGTACTCAATCCAAAAATACTTTGCTAGGTCTATAAAAAAGTTACGTCCCTACGAGGAATCTATATATATAAAAGGGAATGTATGTTTGTATGTTCCCTAATAACTCCTAAACTATTCGACCGATCTCAATGAAATCTTTTGTAATAGATTCGTTGAAGCTCAAGGAAGGTTTACATAAATAATTTCTATGGCAAAGATTTCTCAAAGAAAAATTTTAAGAAATAAATATTATGACTGTTCATTGTCAGTCATTTATAAAAAATTAATATACGTTCACAAAAATCGTCACCTTTTTGCTCATAATAGTGATTTTCATTATTAAACACTAGAAGTAAGGGATTGCTTGTAACTTATTCTAGTGGGCTTCATAAGATACATAATAGCTTTAAGGGTATACACTTTTATAATAAAGTCCCAGCCACTGTTCAGCCATTATCTATAAATAAATTTAAATGTTTTATTAAAACATGGCTCTGTCGTAAATCCTATTACTCCATAGCTGAATATCTAAGTGATCCGACAGCCTGGGACAGTACAATATCATATATTTTTATTAAAAATAGCGCAAAAAAAAATAGAATGCTGGGAGAGTTTCTTGCGCCGCTTCTTCTCTCTCAGAGCGCCATTTGTTTCCGAAGCGGTAGTAGTATCTAGTATATTAGAAAGGACATCAAAAAGAATTCTAAAGGAAAATATAGAAAAATAAAGAATTCTAAATTTTGAGAAAATAAATGCCTTTTATGCCTTTTTACCTTAGAAATATGCTTGAATGTTTTTCAGTACTAAACTATAATACAAACAAACTTTTCCTAAATATCATTTAGGTACATCTTCGTTCATTTTTGTAAAAGTCTTTCTTTTGTCTAAATCCCTTGAAAAACAATAGTAAGCTCATAAGCAAGTAACTACTAAATTGCGTTAAAATTTAATTTCAATTTAGAGTTTAGTAACTAGGAAACGGACTTCGTGCTCTGAAAGCACTCATGACCCACGAGTAGCTCAATTCCTATCTTGAAGCGCATAATTAAAGCAGCGGGTAATTTATGATGCCCTGGTACCTACTCCGTACCTGTGGTGCCTCGCACGGCAAACTACAAGCGATAACTTACTTCCTCTAGCTAATTGAACTAAAATTGTTCTAAAACTTTAACTATTTCACAATGGTTTCCTTAGTATTGGCAACGTTCACCTTGAAACAATACTTTGATTTATTACTTAGAAAAGCAATTAAGGTTGGTCTAGAATTTACATCAGTATATTTCTAATATCGATTTTTTTTATATCAGTAAATGTCTAATATCGATTAGTTTTTATTTGATATCGACTATCAAGGTTTTTTTTATTGTGATTTACACCTGGTGTTAAGTGATCACCGTCGCCCATATTTTCTTGCAACACCAGAGGAATCACAAGAGCGTTGCCGGCCTTTAAGAAAGGTGTATGCGCTTGTTTTGAAGGTACCCATGTCGTATCGTCCAGGAGACACTGCACAAGGAAGTTCATTCCACAGCTTTGTAGTACGTGGAAGAAAGCTCCTTGAAAACAACACTCCACACAACGGTCCTCCACGACCGCCATATATCCAGATGGTGGGGATGATATCCTAATTTGTGGCGTGTCGTGCGAAGTAAGAATTCGGCGAATTCAAATATTATGAAAAAAATTACTATACAACTTCATCACTCAGTATTCTGTAAATACGATATCGATGACTGAAGATACGATAGAAAGCTACTACTAAACTAATTACATATTTATTTCATTTGCAGCACTGAATTTATCTCGAGTTCTATGTGGTTGTACACACAATTATAGGTAGGTATAGGCAAGTTTTTCTGGTTTAATTAGGTACCTTAAAAGTAATATTATTTTTATTATTACTAATAAATTATGTAAAAAGTTTTTCAATAATTTATAAATAAATTGCCACCACCAGTCAGCTTCTTCATGGTAAGTAAGGTTAAATCTTTATGGTTTTTCGCTTCGAAGGGTGCCGTAGCAAGTGAAATTACGGTATTAAGGTACTAAGGAGAGTGAATTGCGGTTGCGTTTAGAATTTTATGTTTTTCGAGAATCCTGTGCGACACTACATTGTAATTAAGGTGACTTACACATCCAAATGAGTTGAGTTTTCTTTAGTGTTAATTCCGCCAATATTTGGCGAGACAACACGTCCTGAGGATGCCTCGTGTAGAGGCGAAACACGTGTCGAATTGCTTAAAGACAAATATTGGCGGATTTAATAAAATTAACACTAAAGAAAACTCAAATAATTTGGATAAATGGATTTCCGCAAAGTAACGCCTACTTCAATAAATTGACTTACACAAATGATGGTGAACGTTTTTCTCGTCTCGTCACTTTTTCTTATAAAAAAATTGTTATTACTAAGATCGGAAAAATGAAGGAATATTATGAATTTTAAATGTATTCGATACACAGAGAATAAGGGGTTCCACTCCGGGAGTGAGAAGTGTAAACTTGAACATTAACGTTGAGCATTATTGAATATTTTGGAATGGTTAGGGAATAATTTCGTACGAATTACTTTATTTATCAGTATAAAAGTACTAGCATTTATGTGGTTAAAAATAATATTAATTTATTGCGCAATCGTACACAAAAATGACAATTTATATTGCATAAAAAATTAAACACTTCAGAACTATTACAATTATTTTGCATTAAAAAGTTTAGTCTCTCACTAAAATCAACTTTCATCCATAGTTTCAACGACCGTCGAACGAATTTTCGATCAGGCCACGTGTCCTGACGCGAGTTTAACATTTTATACCCATTACAGAAAAAGTGCTCAACGCCGCTGAAGAAGTTCTCATATAGACTTTCTTGTTCAGAGAATGGCAGAAAGACAGAAGCAGATAAGTATGGCAGCTAGCGCCATAGCCATGCGAGGTGTGAGGCTGTTCCTAAACGCGGGGAGGTCAGCAGCGGAGAAGGGATCACCTCCCAAACCACGACCTCGCGTCAAGCCGGTCATACCTGGAACCAAGTTGCTGAAGGAACAAATGAATATACTGCTGAAAGCTACCAGGTTTAACAAGTAAGATACTTAATATACACGTAAATATACGTTAATAATTAGGTGTTATGTTCTGTTTTTTTATGAAAATAAGGGATGAGACGAGCAGAACGTTCAGCTGATGGAAATTGATACGCCCTGCCCATTACTATGCAGTGCCGTTCAAGATTATTGAAAAACCCAAAAATTCTGAGTGGCACTACAACTGCGCTCGTCACCTTGAGACATAAGAAGTCAAGTCTCATTTGCCCAGTAATTTCACTAGCTATGGCACCCTTGTTTTATACATTGAATAGAAATCTAAATAAGAAATTTCTAGAATTGACATAGTTTCGTTACAGGTGTCTTATAGACACCAGCAGTAAGTAGTGATTTAGTATATATCGAAACAACGAAGATTATATCTAACTGAGAAACTCTTCCATAACTTGTTAGTTGTCACTTAACATATAACATTTCATCGGTAATTTTTTTTTCTTTTTAACTAAACTTTTCTCAGATATCAAAAGGCAAAAAGAGCAACCCTTAATGTTCTGATCACTTTGTTTTCCGTCGGTCCGTCTGTCTGTCAAGACCCTTTATATCTGGAACTCGTGAAGATATCGAGATGAAATTAAAACGATATAATCAAGTCTACATTCTCTTGAAGTTGTGAAAAAATCAAACTTCTAAATAATCCTAAAAAAAATACGGCCGTTTTTGCCGCAAAAGCGTAGCAGTATTTAGACATTCACAAGTAAATCAAAATTTTTAGGGTATTTTCCGTTCTTATTTATTTAGTTTGTATTCTCTATAACCCCAAATAACTATAATAACATTATATTTTACAATTTTAATGAACTATGATAGATTTACGAGCTTTTCGGCTTTAGTTACTATTATTGTTTGTAAAGAGAAGACCTTTGCGTGATGTATGGCCCCTTTCTGAGCCACAAACTCATTACTCACAAGTCCTCACTCCTCAGTCCTCAGTATATTTACGACCTTCTGACGAAGTAGACGCGTTATACTGAACATGCCACATCGGAAACTTAACGAGAAATCACTCGATTCTCTCTACCGGGCCACACATTTTAACAGGTAAGGATTTTTTGAAAATCTACGTAAAATCAAGTATAACATTAGTATTTTCTTTGATTAACCCGAGTGTTACACATTTCAATAAAACACTTTTTAAAGAATTAAAACACGTGTATTTACAACTTTGCAGTCCCCCTGAAAACGAGATCTGGGAAGGTCTTGAAACGTCGGTTTAACTAAAATAGTAATAAAAATTTAATTTTTACGCAAAAATCAAATGTAAAAACAAAGTTACAACTACACGCGTTTTATTTCTTTAAAAAGTGTTTTTATTTAAAAGTATGACATTAATAATGTTGTTTATATTTTACTGGTCGCGCGCTGGTGGAAAATATTTGAATTTTAAAGTTAAAAATATACTCATTATAATAGCAAAGTGTTGCAAACCACAATTTGGTGCGATATATTTGCAGATTACATGTTTTTTTTAAATTACTTTTTATTACTGATATTTTTTTTAATTGTCACGAGCGCCCTCAGGCTATTTTAAAAATAAATCAAATTGTTACGTATCTAATTGTAGTTTTTATTAAAAGAGAAGCTACTTTCTTAGGCCTACTGTGTTCATTTCGCCTGTTCTTCTCAGGCAGGCATATATTTTGAAATGGATCGTAGATTTTGACGTTCAATAAGTGATAATCTGAAATCCTTTTTTGACATACCTACAAGTATTTCCTCTTTATACATATAAAGTATACAAATGATATAAGTATGAGAAGTTTCGTCAATTATTTGCGGATTCCAACATGGCGGGTTCTACAAAGGATCTGATTTATTTTATAATGGTACCAATCTGGTAAACCCTTTCAATTTTCGAAAAATAAGACACAACAAGACTTGATAACCTCCTCCTTTTTTTAGTAGGTTCAAGACAACCCTTTAGAAAAAGAAATTAATCGAAATATTGCTTTCATTGATTATTTTTATTGTTTTGTTTTTGACTTTTTTTTTACAATGGGACGGTCTGGAACATTCATTTGGGGAGGAAAATTTGAATCGAATTTATTTTATTGTAATATTATTACTTTTATTATATATATATGTGTGTGGTGTGCATTTACCAGTGGGAGGCTCCTTTGTAAAGGATGCCGACTAGATTATGGGTACCACAACGGCGCCTTTTTCTGCCGTGAAGCAGTAATGTGTTAGCATTACTGTGTTTCGGCGTGAAGGGCGCCGTAGCTAGTGAAATTACTGGGTAAATGAGACGGTAATTCTCAAGGTGACGAGCGCAATTATTGTAGTGCCGCTCATAAATTTTGGGTATTTCCTAAGCGGAACTGCATTGTATTGGGCAGGGCGTATCAATTACCATCAGTTGCACGTCCTGCTCATCTCGTCCCTTATTTTAACAAAAAAATATTTAAGTTATTACTGAAACCAGTACCTGGTACCAATACATTTCGTATTATCATTACATATGTCATTAAAAAAGTTATAAGTATTGAATGTCGTAATTTTTATATTTAACATGACACCAACTTCATAATGTTACTAATATATTTATTTTGTTCTAATTATATGTACTATATCATAAAGTTATATTATATTCAATTTAATAAAATTGTTGACGAATTATTATTATTATTAAATTGTTATGGAAGACGGCAAATGTCGGAAATATGTCGGTCTCAGTGACTACATGTTTGTGCCATTTGGTGTCGAGACACTTGGCCCGTGGGGCCCAAAGGCGCGGATAATATATCTTATTACCTCAATAGGGCTACTGGAAACCCAAGCGCTGGCAGCTATTTCGGTCAACGGATCAGCCATGCTATCCAACGCGGAAATGCCGCCAGTATTCTTGGTAGTTGGTACGCTTCCCCGTAATGATACATTTAATTTAATGTAATCATAGTATTGTAAATATTATTATAAGATTTGTTTTATTTGAATAAAATTGTTGTAGGAATGAGTTGGAGGCATTATTTTCAATGTACCGAAGACTTGTCTCCGCGGCGCAGCTAGCAGCCTCTCCTACTGTTGTTGGTCAACCTGCACCCAAGATTGATGTGAGACAATTAATTTAGAACCACTTATTTAGTTTTGCACATGAGCTGTAATAGTTTCTCAAGAATTTTTTATATTTACTTATGGATATAGCCAATATCCGTACCACAAGATGCAGCGATCATATGGTCAAGATCGCCGAAATTCGTTCGATGAGGGCAACGCAGGACCGATCGTCGTGGAGATCTTTGGGGGGAGGCCTTTGTCCAGCAGTTTTCGTCTTCAGGCTGAAATGATGATGATAGCCAATCTTATGGATTGTTTTAGACTCCAAATTATCATGCCGATTTGAGCGCGCTTTAAACTCTCTATGACCATAAATGGTCATAATAACATGCTGGTGTCTAGCAGCAAGAGACTCTATCTAGATGTTTAAATTATCTAAGACTTTGTTTTATCATTAATGCTGCTTTCATTTTTTCACCTCATCCCATCCGATATCACAAATAAGCTCATATTATTGAGGCGTAAATATAATATAATAATATAATATTGTCACACTTTCACACAAATTATCTTGTCCCAAACTAGGCATAGCCTGCACTGTGGGTACAAGACAACCATATATTTAATACAATATACTTACTTAAACATACATATAAACATCCATGACTCGGAAACAAACATCTATATTAATCATATAAATGTTTGCACCTACCGGGATTCGAACCCGGGGCCTCTAGCTTAGTAGTCGGTGTCACTAACCATTTTTAATTTAGAGGTAAAACTTCTTCAGGCGCCACTTGAAGGTAGCTCAGATTTTTTTAACAACAGGTTTATAATGTTTTTAACCATTATAATTAAATGGTTTCAAATTGCTCGGTAATATTTTTTTATTGCAACAGTATTTCTGGGCAGACTAAGTACATATATAACGCATCCAGTATTCAAAAGCGGCCAAGTGGCTGTGACGTACGGACGGACAGACAGACAGACATGACGAATCCATAAGGGTTCCGTTTTTTGCCATTTGGCTACGGAACCCGAAAAAGCATTAAGGTACGGACAGACGTGCTCATTACTAGCACGAGAGCATGCTTTTATTGAGCATGTGCTCATTACTAGCACGAGAGCATGCTTTTATTGAGCATGTGCTCATTAGTAGCACGTGTGTACTGTAATGAGCATACTTATTTAGAGCGTGCTTAAAAATCAACCGACGCGGTTTGATTTTCGAGCATGCTACCTGAGGCGCGGGTAGAAGGGGGCATGCTCCGAGCGCGTCTGAACAGGTTTGCTTATTAGCATGCTATTATCGATTTGATCTCGATCCGCGGCGGGCGACTATGATTATTTTATTGAGTTCTGTATGGATATCACTGTCACTATATCTTTGTACATCCATTTTGTCCAAGAGCCTGGTGCCAAATAGCAGCACGTCTGTCCGGTACGTTTGCTTTGAGCATGCTTATTTATGAGTATGTTTAAGCAAGCATTCTTATTGCTGGCAAATCTGAACAGTTGCATGAGCATGCTAACTTTAAGCATACTTAAAAGCACGCTTTTTTGAGCACGTCTGTCCGTACCTATAGTTGATATCGCGACTTTAATCTACATTCACGAACCACTGTTGAGTAATGGTTATGGATGATAAATTCACTTCTATATGACATTATGTGTTTGCACGCAAATCACTAGCAGCTACTAAATCGTCCGCCTTTTCCCCAGCTGACTTAGTACCGGCAAATAGTTGATATCGACTTTATTTTTAACCGACTTCAAGAAAGGAGGAGGTCTTCAATTCGACTGTATTTTTTATGTTTGTTACCTCAGAACTTTCAACTGGGTGAATGGATTTTAATGATTCCTTTTTTATTTGAAAGCTGGTGCTTCCCGTAAGAATTGGTAATAACAATAATTATAATTAGAAATATATTAATTATTAGATTGTGTAAAAATACGCACTTGTTTTTACTTTTTGTGCATTATAATATATCTATTTTTTTAGTTTAGGGGTCATGTTGTGAAAGTCTAAGTCGAGTTTGTTAGTCTTTTGTGGGGCGATGTCTATGCCTTATAACAAGATCCCAGAAAATGTTGAAAACAAAAGTATTACGATATTCAACAGAATTGTTAAGAAACGTTTGTGTGGTAAAGGTTACTATAACATAAAAGACTTTCTTAATGATGCCACAGTTTGGGAGTGGAGCGACCGCCCTTAAATTGTACAATATTACTTTGTTATTTTTGATGAAAAAAAAGGAGCCCGCTGAGTTTGTTGCGCCCGTTCTTCTCAGGTCCGAGGCATTCGTTTTGGAATGGATGGTAGTTTTTGACTTTCAATAAGTGATATCGCATCCTTTTTTAGTAAAAATATTGCTTGAATTTGATGGGAAATGGTGCGGGAACCGCCCATGGACATCTGCATAACTAGGGGTTAAGGCCCCTACCCTTAACTTAAGGGGATTCGTTCCAATAAGAGGCAGCGGATAGCGGTCCTAGCTTTTGCCACTTCGACGTTCTATATGCATTACTAATCGGGTCTACATTTATTAATAATAATAATGATAATTCCTAAGCACAAAACAGCTCGGTTTAGGGAAACTTTCAGATTCCCTTCAGCAAAAACTAGGAATGACTTACCCCCTCCTCTACAGAAACAAATGAGTATCGGGTGCTTTAAGAAAAAATACCGTTTTGCTCTACTAAAAAAAGCAACTTGCTGCGGAGAACTTAAACCAGATCCACTGGAAATTCCTATCTCTAAAAGATTTTTTCTGTATGCGGATATAAACACATGCCAACACACACGCAAACACACACACACAAATACATACACTTGCAAGGGTAATAAGACCACTTTTTTAAATTATTACATTTTATAAAAAGAATGGATCGGTCAACGGATCAGCCTTGCTATCCAACGCGGTAATGCTCCCAGTATTCTTGGTACGCTTCCACTTAATGATTCTTCTTCTTCATACGGGCGCTTCAACTCGATGTCATATGCGCCTATTTTGCGTGCGAGGGTGATAGAGGCTACTCCAACCAGCCAAGCTCCTCCAAGAAGTCACCCAACTTCTTAACGTCTCGGAAGACTTCCCGAAGAGCGCCTGGTGACCCCAGGTGCTTCGCCTTGTAGTTTGCCACCTCACTGCATTCCAGCAGAACGTGAGCGGCTGTTTCCTCTGCCCCCAGGCAACCTCTGCATAGAGGGCTGTCCGTGACACCTATATTAAAAAGATGCCTGTTAAAATTGCCGTGACCTGTGGCCGCACATAATATTAATCTTAATCGACACCGATTAAGTTGTAAGATTTCCCTGGTAAAACGCAAGTCGGCGCAAGGTAAAGCTGCTTTGGCTTGCCTGCTCTCCTCAAGGCTATCCCAGTATTGTTGATGTAGTGCTTTTATCTTTTGATTTAAGTGGTTCTTCAACCAACTATGTGGCAGATGCAGGAAAGGCTCTGGTCCAACCGGTTGGGTCTCAGAACCCCTTAACGCCACTTAACTTAACTTAACTTCCACGTAATGAAAGTTTTAACTTTATGTAGTCGTAGTATTCTAAATATAGTTATAAGATTTGTTTTGATTAATATATTGAGTTTTATAAAAAGATAGCTTAAGTAGGTAATCGGGAGGCCATAATACTTCCACTCCCACTCAACACCTTAGGGAGGAGGGGATGGCTGAAAAACAGCGCTGCACGGAAACATAAATCCGTGATTCTATGTCAGGTGAAGCTGAGCCTTTTCCTTTTGCCTATTGTTTAATTGCGTAACTTATTATTCATATGATATTTGTAATGTTGTGTATGGCAATAAAGAATTTATTATTATTATTGTTTAACTTCAGAGTATAGACCAGAACACATTTCGCGACGTGATGCATAACACATTCGATCTGGTCACAGAAGAAATAGTTCTCGATCGTATCTGGAGCACTTGGGACCGCGGTACCAACTCTGGCGAAGGATCGCTCAAGTTTGAACCCTGGGCGAAGGGTCTGAGCGTTATACTGAAGGGTACTCTTGAAGAGAAAAGGACGTTTTGTTTCAGAGTTTATGATTTGAATTCTGATGGATTTATTACTAAGGACGAAATGTTTATTTTACTCAAGTAAGTAATAATTGTTTGCTATCATGTTTATCTGGCGGGCAGGACGTTCAGCTGATGGTTATTGATACGCCCTGCCCATTACAATGCAGTGCCACTCAGGATTCTTTAAAAAAGCCAAGTGATCCAGCTGTTCACAGAGCACTGGGTCCTCGGCAATTTGAGCTGCGTGGTACACCGTCAAATAGATCGAGCTGATACTGGGATGCACCAGACCAGAGATGACAGCAATACTCCATATGTGGCTTTCATAGTGGCGCTTTGTAGAGCGCTAGAATGGGCCGGCTTGAAGTATTGCCGTGCTCTATTAATGACGCCCAGTTTTTATATTATATAATTTTGATAATCAACATAATTTATTGATGACGTTTTGCTAACTATGCAGATTCAATGTTAAAATTCGGCTACCCGCATTTTAACGTCATACCGGGAGAATTGTCAGGTATATGAATTTACAGGCTCTTCAAAAGACATCCAGTGATATGGTAGAAAAAATATGCATTTTCTAGTTTGTTACTACGGTTATTAATGTTACAGAAACTCACTGTTGAAGCAACCAGGTGACGAAGATCCCGACGAAGGTGTACGAGACTTAGTCGAGTTGGTTCTTAGGAAATTGGACGTTGACAAAGATGGAAAAGTCTCAATGGATGACTACAGGTTGGTTACAAAACGTTTGCCCAGAATTCAGCTCTCTGTATTTACTCTCTAGTCAACGACCATACGACCAACGATTACTATTCTGAACATATATTTAAAAAAATTTGATATCTTAGAAAATTATTAAACAATTATTGATGCGGAAACCAGGGGGCATCTGATCCCTCGTTGACGTAAAAAAAGAAATGATAGGGTTTATTCTAAACTTACATACATACATAAAATCACGCCTCTTTCCCGTAGGGGTAGGCAGAGACCACTTCTTTCCACTTGCTACGATCCTTACATACTTGTTTTGCTTCGTCCACTTTCATTATTCCTTTCATACATGCTCTCCGGTTTAGGATACTCTTGACTTGGCCTTTTTTCAAGACGTCCCTGATTTGATCTTGAAACGTCCACCTAGGTCTACCCTTTCCAACACTCTCATTCACACTAGCCTTATACACTTTCTTCGTCAAACGTTCTTCATTCATTCTCTCGACATGTCCAAACCATCTCAGCATACCTTTCTCAACTTTTGTCACAACATCTTCTTTCAGACCACAACGTTTCCTTATCTCACTATTTCTTATCCTGTCACTAAGTTTGACTCCTATCATACTTCTCAACGCTCTCATCTCAACTGCATTTATTCTGCTTTCATGTTTCTTCTGCCATACCCAACTTTCAGTTCCGTACATGAGTGTTGGAACCAACAACCCCTCATGCACAGCCAAACGAGTCTTAAAAGGAGTACAAAGCTCCATTCACCATGTTTCCTGCATTCACTCTTCTTTCAATATCACTCTCATACTTTCTAAACTTATTATCTTTATTATCTTATCCTTATTCTAAACTTGCATTACTTATTTGCAAGCAAGAAGTATTGTATAAATTTTGCCTGGCATTTGCACGAGTTACAACTCTGCAAACAATAAAATAACGATTGAAAAAGAGATATAAAAATTGAACACTTACACGCATTATACCAACTCATCATAGGTATGGTGCTAACACTTTTGATTAGATCCTTTTCGTGTGGAATCTGCACTTTAGTTAATATTTCCCATACAATAGTCAAATTTTTTGAGCAAATGATGTCTGATACCAAAACATATTTAAAATATATAAGAAACTCTTAGATAATTTATACGTCTAGATAGTCTCCTGCTGTTAGACAACCGTTAAAAACAGGCTACTTTAGTATGCGCACAGAACAGAGAAAACTAGTTGAAGTTGCATCATGTCATTTTATTATGGAAATCGATAACGCCAAACTCACACATTTATTATTATAGCGACACAGAACAACAGAAACTACAGAACTATTAACAACAAAAGTAAGTCGTATCAAGGAAATCTTCAAAAACAAAGC
The DNA here is from genome assembly GCF_905404315.1 of Leptidea sinapis. NCBI lineage: Eukaryota > Metazoa > Arthropoda > Insecta > Lepidoptera > Pieridae > Leptidea > Leptidea sinapis. The sequence continues at coordinate 13,081,985 of NC_066280.1, read as the reverse complement.
GGTTATAGCATGAAAATATCACGAAATGTACCTAACAGTGATGAATCTGCAAACCGTACTGACATAACAGGACGAGCGCGAGGGGGTGAAAGGAGGTCGGGGGTTTCACGTTCCAGCGAAGTCCAGAGAAAAAGTGACCGTGTAGTAATAAATTTTTCAACATTCTCATTTAAATTATAGCTTATTCTAAATAATCCTACTTTTTTTATATAAAAGGAGGACAAACTAGCGTATGGGTCACCTGGTGTTAAGTGATCAGCGCCGCCCACATTCTCTTACAACGCTACAGGAATCACAGGACCGTTGGCGGCCTTTGAGGAAGGTGTACGCGCTTTTTTTTAAGGTACCATGTCGTATCGTCCCGCAAACACCGCACAATGAAGCTCATTCCACAGCTTTGTAGTACGTGGAAGAAAGCTCGTCGAAACCCGCACTGTGGAGGACCGCCACACATCCAGATGGTGGGGATGATATCTTAATTTGTGGCGTGTCGTGCGAAGGTGGAATTCGGCGGCAGGAATCTGGTGAAACAGCTCTTCGGATCATTCCCGTGATAAATGCTACTTCACATATCTTGCAGCCGTATACCCTGACGAATTTTTTTTTCAGAGAAGCTGTGAATCAAGAGCCTCTGCTACTGGAAGCCTTTGGTCAATGCTTACCAACGAGACGTCAGGCTTTGGCATTCCTTAAAACATCATCCCTAAAATATATCTAAATACAGTAGCTAATTTAATATATCAGTGTTTCCAGAGGCATTGGAAGTTCGCAGACAGACAGACAGCAAAAATGTTGATAAGAAAAATTATGTTTTTATCGATAATGCTATATATTAATAGAGAGAAAGACACGAGAAGTACTTAAGGCGACACTAAATGCCAGCGACCTTGAGCGATTTGAGTTCTCGCCGCCATCTATGTAACAAAGCCAATATTTTCAAAATTCTTGGGTGGAAAACAGTTTATATGCTTACAATCCTCATTATTCATTACTAATCTGAATAAATATGCCTAAACAAAAAAGTACAAGCTATAAGAATAACTTTTCTGAGAGTTGTACTAAAAAAATGCGTCATGCCATGCCAAAAAACTTGTTTAACTGCAAGGAAAAGAAGTAGTTCAAAATGGCTCTGGAGTATCTAACCAACAGCAAGCATAGGCAAACTACAAATAAGACTTAAGGATGTGTGTAACAGGATTAAATAGTGTTCATAGCTTGAAATGGTATATTTTCACTAAAAACTTGTCTAAAAACACCTTGTTTGCGTGTTTTCTGCTTACTCTTCGCCTTAACGTAGGGCATTGAATAAAATGTGAGAATGCGCATTTGGTAACTTTTATTAAATCTAATTTAATTATAAAAGTTTTAATTTCATGTAGTCATAGGATTGTAAATATAGTTATAAGATTTGTTTTGTTTGAATAATAAATAAAACTATTATTAAAGGACAATGGGGAATTTTGTATGGACCCCGCCCCACCCTCCAACAGTCATGGAATGCGTCTAAATAGAATAAATTTACTAGGACTCAACAATAGTATAAATACTTGTTTTAATTGCAAATAATTTAGGGTTTACTTATAATAAAAAAAAGTGTGTGTGTACGCGCATATGCACACAAGAAGCCATTCTTCTTTGGCCTAACAAAGCAAAAATCATTAAAATTATTTATTCCTCGTGCTATTCTACGTTTGTAGAAAGAACATTATTGTAAAAATATTGCAATGATGGCCTTGACAATTAATTATTAAATAATGAATACGGCTGTATGGGCTTGAACCTTTACCTGTCCTAATAATGGACGAAGAAACCAAAAATAAACGAATAACGCAAACATCAGAAAATTTTATGAACCAACGTCAACCTGTTACTTTTCTGATGCGCGCGCATCTTAAAATTTCACTCTCTCACTCTCATCATTTTCCATAACGCGCCTTAAGAAGTATATCTGCAATACACTTTTTTGGACATAATGTATTTATTATCAGGTTAAAATCATGTTCTTCTTCTTCAATAAAGAAGTATTACTTCAAAAGTTAATATTACATTATAAGCCCTAACGCTTAAACGAAACTTACGCGGACAAAGTCACGGGCTCGTGCCCAATAAAACACAGAGCACTGCAAAAGTATATAATTATAATAACAAGAACCTTATGCAAAAATAATCTCACTTTATAATGACAAAACGTTTAGCTTCAGTTTAGCCGTGAGCATCAACTCCAGCGTCAATGAAATCCATCCAGGTGCAGCCAGCTTCGAGTGGCAACAGACGGTATATGTACTGCAACGAAAACAAATGCTAAAGTGTTCTTTTTTACGAAAATAAGGGACGAGACGATCAGGACGTTCAGCTGATGGTAATTGATATGCCTTTCTTGAAAATCCCAACAATTCTGAGCGGCGCTACAATTGCGCTCGTCGCCTTGAGACATAAGATAAGTTAAGTCTCATTTGCCCAGTAATGTCACTAGCTACGGCGCTCTTTAAACCGAAATTCAGTAATGTTTACACGTTATTGCTTCACGGCAGAAATAGGCACCGTTGGTGTATCCATAATCTAGCCGGCATCCTGTGCAAAGGAGTCTCCGCCTTTAAGGTACGCTCTTTTCATGAAGGTCCCTCAGTTGTATCGGTTCGGAAAAACAGCAGCCGGTAATTGATTCCACAAAGTGGCTGGGCGAGGCACGAAATTTCTCGCAAAACGCGCGGTTTTGGGATGCCAGACGTCAATGCGGGTGGTATTTTGCCTTTTGACGTAGTGTCCGGTGGTGGAATTGAGCCGTTGGAATCAACCCAAAAGCTTCTCAGCGGTATTTCGATTCTTGTAATATTTAGAAGAATTTTGAGTTGTTATCAAATTACTAGATCAGACAAATGATTAAATGGAGAAAAATCAAACTGCATTTATTTGAAGATCAATAGAATTTCTGTACAGATACACGTGGAGCATAGTAAAATTCGCAGGAAACAGCTGCTTTTAAATATTATTATGTTAGATTGACAACTCGTCATAATTAATGTATATAAGCGCTTACTCTGTTGAGATAATGCAAGTCCTGTGGGATACTGATCTCTGTGTACTCTCTCCTCATTGCGTTGATGATGATATCGGCTGCTTCACCGGGCTCCACCACCTTCATCAGATTCTTGAACCTGATGCGAGGTTTCTTACAGAGGCCAGTGTTGATGATGTAGGGGAATATTGTAGTCAGCTTTATCTGAGTGTCATGAGAAATTTTGGATTAATTGATATAGTCATTATTTCAAGCAAGACAAATAAATGAATTTGAGAAGAAACACATATTTTACATACTCCACTGAGATCCCTAGGGTCGCTCCGCAGCTCCACAGCAAGGCTGTCCATGATACCTTTGACTGCGTACTTGGAGCCGCAGTACGGAACCAGGTTCTTGATACCCTGGAGACCAGCCATCGATGACATTGCCACTATGTGGCCATAGTTCCTCTGCACCATTACCGGTAAGAACGCTTGAATCATCTATAATTTCAACATTATATTTTTAACTTCCCACTAAGAAAATTGAAAAATTTCATTAATTGGGAAGTTATGGGTTACCAATTATTATTATATTATTGGTTATAAATTCCGTAGTAGAATTATCATCAAATCACACGACATCGCGTCGTTCTGAGGTCCCACGAAGCTTTTCCACAGCTTTGTAGTACGTGGAAGAAAGCTCCTTGAAAACCGCACTGTGGAGGACCGCCACACATCTAGATGGTGGGGTGATATCCTAACTTGTGGCGTGTCGTGCGAAGGTGAAGCCTCCCTGACTACTCTCGTCACCATGTCTGTATGTATGTGTGTGTGTTTGAAAGTATGTTTGACATATTCCATTGCGGTTGGCGCCGCCATTCGAAAGGGCTTGGCCAAACTTAGATGATAATCAGCTTTTAAGATAAAAAACCCACGGCGTTCGCTGCCAAGTCAAAATCGGTTGATTCGTTCGAGAGACATCGTGAACGAAAGAAAACTGAAAAAAGTGTTTTTTAGGGATTACTCCGAAATTCTTAGTTCGATCAATTCAAACTTAACTGCGGTTGTTTATGAGGCTGCGTCGAATGCCGCCAACCGAGTGATAATCGGTTAATGCATTCAAAAGTTATTGCGGATTCAAAATTCAATAAATAGTATTCTATGAAACTTCAATCAGACCTTTGAGCTCGAAGAACTTACCGTTGCTAATATGTCGGCATAGGCTATGGTCTCGTAATTATTCTTCATATGGGCGGCAATAATGTAATCACTCAGCAATCAATCAAATCAAATGTGATCTAAATAAAATTAGCTATCATTTATAAAAAAAAATGCACCAACCTACAATTTTATTCGTTTATATGCGAAAAGTACGATGGGTGTTTAGTAAATATAGCGTGGGCTGAAAAGTTCGTAGGCTAACACATAGATGGCGTTACTAGAATTAAATTCATATGATTTTTGGTTAGTACTAAAAGCGGCTATACACGACACTAAAATCAGTGGCGATATCGGGACAGTGCTAGTGGGTATGAAATCGCCTATTCTCTACACACGTCGCTGGCAGTCAGTACGTAACCGACCGTGCAACAGACTGCTCGTTGATCCGAGATGCCGCCGACACTCTCAAAGCAGCAAAAAATAGGCATTGTCTTGGCACTTACTATGGTGCCACCTAACCAGCGACGAAAAAGGAGGACCTGGGTTAAAAACTGGTTGATGAAACGTCATGAATTAAGCCACATGAACGTGATGAGACATTTAGAAGCAGATGAGTTCAGAAACTTTTTAAGAATGGATTCTGAGTGTTTTGAAGAGCTCCTCAATATGGTGACACCATTAATACAAAAACAGGATACCGTAATGCGAGAATCCATAAGTCCGAGAGAACGACTTGCAGTTACTTAACGTTTTCTAGCAACTGGACAAAGCTATGAGGATTTAAAATTCAGTGCCGTAATATCGCCGCAACTTATGTCCACAATGATTCCAGAGACATGCTCCGCTATCTATAAATGTTTGAAACACTTCATTAAGCTAAGTAGACTAAATTCTTATAGAATAATTAAAAACACCAATTAAAAACCATTTTTTCATTTATTTAAAAAAATATAAGGTATGTATTAATATTATTTACTTGTGTTCTTTTTTTTTGAAGATCAAAAAATCCTTCATATCTGCGCCAGTTCCTATTTTAATTGTTGTATCACTAAATGTACAGTTTGGAAATTCAGTGTTCGACGATGAAGAATACGGCTGCGAAGATGTTTGAGGGGATTGTGGTGTCATATAATGGGATGGTTGAGGAGAAGGTTGTACCGTAAGCTTTTGCTGCATACCATATGAAAATATAGCCCTCCTCTTGTAGCTGTAAATATTAGCTATAAGTGGCGAATCTCTATAGCCTTTTCACAGATTCTACATAATCTTACCTTTTTCAGCTCTCTTCCATACGTAGTACGCATATTTTCAGGCTTTTTCTTAAAGTCCGCCAGTGTTGTGTTTTTGCCGGTCTCTTCATTAAAAAGTTGCAATAGCATTCTGAATACCTCCTGTCTCATGTCGCGGTTGAAGTATTCTTTGTGTTTTTTATCCCACAAATAAGATAATTCCCTGATGAGATCAATTGTTTTTGTCCACGCTTCTCGCTCCTTCGCCATGTTTTCGCGCGAAACAAAGAGTATAACCTGCTACAGGAAATAAAATAAATGGCGCGAAATAACTCGGACCAGCGCAAGCTCGTCGTATCGCCGTAGCACTCGCGCGCATACTGATAAAAATCAGTCCCGATTCCGCTACACACGCGCCGACCACGCTCCCTAGACGATAATCGTCCCTAAATCGTGAGTTCGCCCGAAGCGATTTTTGAATTAGGGTAAACAATAAAATTTCTGTTACGATTTGTCTATACACGTGCCGATTTAAAGTACGATCTAGGGACCACCCCGATATAGCCACTGATTTAAGTGTCGTGTATAGCCGTCATAACCTTTCAAACACAAGTGTATAAATATTACAACTTCCGGTCAATTAGTTCGTGAGAAATAGCATTTTTAAGTGAAGTAACTTTTTTTTTCTCTGTTTAAAAATGGATAAGAAAGAATTTCGTGTGTTAATTAAATTTTTAAACATTTCTTTTTGACGAAAAAAAAATATCGTTGGAGCCAAGACTTGGCTTGATATGCATTATGCGGACTCTGCACCAAAAAATCAACGGTTGAGAAGTGGTTTCCTGTGTTTAAAAGAGGTGAAATGAGCATCGAAGACGATGCGCGTCGTGGACGCCCCAAAGAGGCAGTTTCCGAAGAAAACATAATAAAAGTGCACAAAATAATTTTAAATCATCATAAAATGAAGTTGATCGAGGTATCTGAGATTAAGGAAAAAAGAACGTGCTCGACATATCGAGCCTCAATATTTGGACATGCGAAAACTCTATGCAAAGTGGGTGCTCACAATCGATCAAAAACAGCAACGTATTGATGATTCGCAGCAATGTTTAGTGATATTAAATCGTAATAAAGATGAATTTATCCGTCGATATATCACAATAGACGAAACATGGCTCCATCACTACATTCCAAAGTCAAATCGACAGTCGGTCGAGTGGACTATACGCGATGAACCAATTCCAAAGCGAGCAAAGTCACAACAGTCGGCTAAGAAAGTTATGGCATGAGTATTCTGGGACACACGTGGTATGATGATGATAGATTTATTCAAACAAAACTATATTCAAAAATACTAATATTATTAATAATTACATAAAATTAAAACAATCACTACGGGGAAGCGTACCAAGAATACTGGCAGCATTTCCACGTTGGATAGTTAGGCTGATCCGTTAACCGAAATAGCTGCCAACACTGGGGTTGCCCTTTTAAGGCGAGAAGTACATTATCCGCGCCTGGGCCCCACCGGCCAAGTGTCTCGACACCAAATGGCTCAAAGATGTAATAAGACTCATTGAGACCGACATATTTGCGACGCTTGCTGTCTTCGTCAGTCGAAGCAGCAGCCCTGGCACCAGCTGATGTAACTTGGACATGGGAGGAGCTAGAGTGTCGACGCGGTAAAATATTCAATGATTACCGCGAAAAGGGCCAGACCATCAACGGCGACTATTATACAGCGTTATTAGAGCGTTTAGGGGATGAAATCGCGAAAAAACGGCCTCATTCGAAGAAGAAAGAAGTTCTGTTCCATCAAGACAATGCGCCGTGTCACAAATCAATGAAAACGATGGCAAAATTTCACGAATTAGGCTACGAATTGCTTCTCTATCCACCATATTCTCCAAATCTGGCTCCCAGTGACTTTTTTTTGTTTGCAGACCTCAAAAGAATACTCGCTGAAAAAAAATCAGCGCTGATGAAGTGGTAATAGCCACAACTAAGGCCTATTTTATGGTTAAGGAGAAATCTTATTTTAATAAAGGGTTGGAAAAATTGTGTGACCAAAATCGATGTATCGCCCTCGAAGGCAACTAACTATATTGAACAAAAAAAAATATTAAAAAATATGTTTTACTGTATTAGCCTACGAACTTTTCAGCCCACCTGTTACAAAGGATTAGCTGCACTGTTTGGTACCAAAAAACGTAAATAAAAGCCTGTGATGCTGGATTATCTTTACGTTACGCCATTGAACGTTTTGATAAATGATACGACTTTAAACGAAAGAAAAATAAATAAAAGTTTAAAAAAACTAAAAAATACGCTAATTTTAATTAAAAATAGTGTAAGAAAAAATGATTTTATTGTAAAAAAAGCGCGGGGTGCATGGTATCAATAGTTATAAATATTTTATGAACAGATATGAGTAGAAGGGTTATTTTGATAATATCCTGAAAAGCAACCCAAGCTTTTTTACAATAAAATCATTTCTTCTTACAGTATTTTAAATTGAAATTTATTAAGATTTATTTTACATTTATTTTTGTTATATTAAACTGCCATCGGTGCTTAATAAGTATGCAAAGTTTCGAGTTAATCCGACGTTTTGAAGGGGGTCAAAATCATGTTCAAAGATTCCGTATTAAAAGGAACAAACCCAAATGTTAGCATTGATGTTGAGCTTGTTCATCAGTGTGATCTCCTGTTCGGTCTGCTGCAGAACCGGGTTGCAGGGCATCATGCCCGCGTTGTTTACCAGCACTGCCACGTCTCCCACCTCCTTCCGGACCCGCTCTGCCAACTGCATCACCGCTGACCGCTCTGTCACGTCACATCTGTAACGGTTCAGTTGACACTTGGAAAGTGAAATCTCTAGTTTGGGTATCTGTTATTACTTATTACCCCAATATATCAGATGAATAATAACATATATTGGTGATGAATCTCGTATCATGTTCAAGATGAAATACCCTCATTTTAGTCCAACTTGATCAATGAGCGATGTTACATTTTTATGTAAACACTAGCCGTTACCGCCTGCTTCGCTGGCGAATTTTAAAAGGAAATAAATTAATGAAGGAACGATGGAAATCTAGGATAAATTTCGCATCGAATGGTGGTAGTTTCATGTCGATACGATCAGTGGTTTAGGCGTGAAAGAGCCTCAAACAAAGACCATTTTCATTGTATAAATAAAGATTACTTTAAGGAAAATTTTTAACGAACGGTTTTATAGTTTTGCTGTGACATTATTTAATTACAAGAGCAGGGATAACTGAAAAAAGTATTGTAATGATTAAACCTCTACAAATTTCGATATAAGGTTTTAAGATTAAAAAAAAAATGATTTTTTTATACCTGTATGCATTTGTTTAGGTGAAGCGAAGGGCACCGGTCACCGTCTAATATAGGATCTATTGTAATTATAAAAAATGTACGAATTTCTGAACAAGTTCGTAATATGTTCGTTCGAGTTCGTGTGGTACGCTGTTTTTTGTTTCTTTATCACATATAATAATATCATTTGCTGCTCAAAAAATGTATTCGTAGTATATATGGAGTTCATGTAAAGACTTATTTAACGAGTTAAATATTTTGACATTGTCCAATATTTGAAGCGTGTAAATTTGTTAAACAAAATAATCATTTATTTAAAAGGGCCATTGAATTTAATCCTCGTTCAACCAGATTACTGGATAGACTGGTTTATGGCCACTGTCCCAGAACAACATTATACCTAAATAGTTGCTACGCAATGTGTACAAAATTATTTAATCATCTACCTCTAGAAATAAAAAACTTACCACAGATACGATTTAATGGACTCCTGTTTAAATAATTATTCGATAAAAAAATATAGTGATAAGGATTTTTTTTAAATTTTATGTAAACTTTTGCATGCTAATTTTTTTTTTTTTTTTTTTTTATGGAATAGGAGGACAAACGAGCGTACGGGTCACCTGGTGTTAAGTGATCACCGCCGCCCACATTCTCTTGCAACACCAGAGGAATCACAAGAGCGTTGCCGGCCTTTAAGGAAGGTGTACGCGCTTTTTTTGAAGGTACCCATGTCGTATCGTCCCCGAAACACCGCACAAGGAAGCTCATTCCACAGCTTTGTAGTACGAGGGAGAAAGCTTCTTGAAAACCGCACTGTGGAGGACCGCCACACATCCAGATGGTGGGGATGATATCCTAACTTGTGGCGTGTCGTGCGATGGTGAAATTCGGCGGCAGGAATCAGGTTAAACAGCTCTTCGGAACACTCCCCGTGATAAATGCGGTAGAAGACACACAATGAAGCGACGTCTCTACGCAACGCCAAGTGATCCAGCCGTTCACAGAGCACTGAGTCCCCGACAATTCGAGCTGCTCTACGTTGCACGCGGTCAAATGGATCGAGCAGATACTGGGGTGCACCAGACCAGAGATGACAGCAATACTCCATGTGTGGCCGGACCTGCGCTTTGTAGAGCGCTAGAATGTGGGCCGGCTTGAAGTATTGCCGTGCTCTATTGATGACGCCCAGCTTCTTCGAAGCCAATTTGGCTTTGCCTTCCAGATGGCCATGGAATTGGCAATCGCTCGAGATTTCGAGACCCAGTATTCCGATACTAGGCGCGGCTTTAAGAGAAGTGTTCTCGAAGAGCGGTGATACGACAAATGAGGTTTTTTTAGTGGTAAACGCGCAAACTTGAGTCTTCTGGGGGTTAAATTGGACAAGGTTCAATTTACCCCATTCCGCGACCTTCTCGAGAGAGGACTCGATAGAAGACACAAGTTTCTCCCGGCACTGGTCGACGATTTCCCGAGAGAGACCTGCATGGCCCGTGTATACGGCATCACCAGTGCTGTCATCTGCATAGCAATGCATGTTGGAGGTGTCCAACATATCATTGATATGCAGAAGAAACAACGTAGGAGATAGCACACAGCCTTGGGGCACTCCAGCATTCACGGGCTTCGGGTTCGAGCAATATCCGTCGACAACGACCTGTATGCTACGCCCAGTGAGGAAGCTGGAGGTCCACTTGCACAAGCTCTCGGGAAGCCCAAATGATGGAAGTTTTGAGAGCGCCTTGTGCCATACACGATCAAAGGCCTTCGCTATATCCAGGCTAACTGCCAGGCCTTCCCCCTTGCTTTCAATAGCCGCCGCCCATCTATGTGTTAGGTATACCAGAAGATCACCTGCCGACCGTCCATGGCGAAACCCGTACTGTCGGTCGTTAATCAACTGGTGACCCTCTAGGTATACTAAAAGCTGGTGGCTAATTATGCTCTCCATGATTTTGGAGAGCAGGGAGGTGATAGCAATAGGCCTTTAGTTCGCCGGATCCGAACTGTCTCCTTTTTTTTGGATCGGATGGACAAGGGCTGACTTCCATGAGTCAGGGACTACGCCTTTGGAATAAGAGTGCCGGAATAAACTCGTTAGCACCGGCGTCAACTCAGGGGCACACATTCTAAGCACGATTGGAGAAATGCCATCCGGCCCGCTCGACTTCCTGACGTCCAACGAAAACAGAGCTCGCCTAACAGTTTTCTGTCTGAACTGTACTTCAGGCATACAGCTCTGACACCGCGGGATGGTCGGCGGTGTTTTTCCGTTGTCGTCAAGAGTCGAGTTGGAGGCGAAAAGAGCGCACAGGAGCTCGGCTTTCTCTTTTGCCGTATGGGCCAGGGTGTCATTCCTCATGTGCAACGGCGGCATGGACGGCTGGTTGAAGTTACCAAGAGCAGCTTTCGACAACGACCAGAACTTGCGTGTTCCGGTCGGGTAACTGGAAAGCTGCTCGCCGATTTTGACGACGTGCTTAGACTTCGCACGGGCGATTTGCCGCTTAAAAAATCTGGAGGCACGGTTATATTTCCTCTTAAGAACTTTGCAGTTCGGATCCTTTGTGCCCAGCGCCGCAACCCAAGTTCGATACGCCTGTTTTTTGCAGTCAGATGCTGCTTTAACTGACGCATCGAACCAGGGCTGTGATATGCCACCGATCGGTACTACAGAGCTTGGTATAAAAATATCCATGCCCTGCAGTATCACATCGCCTACTGCAATGGCGCAGGCACTAGGATCACCCGAAGAGAAACAAACCTTGCCAAGGGTAGGATGCAAAAAAGGAACGCATCCTATCCCAATCTGCTGACTTGTAGTGCCAAACGCAGCGGGTCGCTGGTGGTCTGCGACGTTGGCGTCGGATAGGCACTACACTCCTGACCAGGCAATGGTCGGACGTTCCAAGAGGGGCGTCGACAAAGACCTGGTAACCATCGGGATGTGTAGTCAGCAGAAGATCTAATAAGGACGGCATGTGGCTATCCACATCCGGGAGCCGCGTTGGCGACTCAACCAATTGGGACAGACCATACGCCAATGCAAAATTATGCACAGATCGCCCTGCGTAGTCTGTGGTACGTGATCCAAGCCATTCGGCATTGTGCCCGTTGAAATCACCCAAGACCACGATTTCAGCGGAGGGGATCTGTGCAAGCACGACGTCAATTGCAGCTTGAACGCAGCCCATGAGATGATCGGTTTCTGCGTTACCACTATGGGACCTGTAGACACACGCATAGATACGGACGCGGTCGACTAAATCAACGCGGAGCCAGAGAGTAGACAGGTCCCTACCCTCAAAATTGCCGAGACGGCGACAGCAGATATCCTCCCTAACGTACACACATACCCCGGCATGAGGCAAAAAGTTGTGCTCAATTTTGTACCCGGGGTACGTTAAATATGACGTATCGCTAGGTCGAGATATCTGCGTCTCCGTAAGGAAACACAAGGCCGGCTGCGCCGTCTCAAGGTGGTGGTGGACGGCGATTAAATTGGAGTGAATTCCCCTGATATTGCAAAAGTCCACGTTGAGCGTGGAGCGGGGTGCCGTGGTGTTACTGCCTCGTTTGTCCTCGGTCATGCGCGGTTCTGTGCCCACCCCAGAATACGAAGGGCGGCCCGAGCGAGAGTGCTCGGGGAGGGATTCTCCGGCTCTGGTAGAGCTGGTACCCTCCTGGGGTAATATCTTTTTACGGACCGCTCTCATAATTTGTGAGGGGGGGGGGGGAAGGGATGGCCTCCGGTCCTCGACACTAACCTATGCGAAACATAGCGGCACTAGGCCGCTACTTCACGCCGGTATTCTGTGCGAGTGTGGTAATTAACCCGGACGAGTCTGGCCCGATTGTGCTGACGTCATAAGACGGCAGCGTGACTCTCCCACTTCTAAAAAGCCCTTAGTCGCCTCTTACGACACCCACGGGCCTGGGACTCCCCTATTCTTTTTACGCCCCGGAGAAAGTACAGGGCAAAGTAAAAAGAAAGTAAGAAAGTAATTTAAATTAGAAGAATAGAAGACACTACAATAAATTTAAGATGTATACTGTTTTCGGCGCAATAAATAAATTCCATTTCATAAATAAAAAAATTGAAATTTAAAAAATGTATATATTATTAACAAAAAAATTAATCTACTCACCTACGAGTTCTGAAAGGCCCAACGTGGGACTAGCAACTGTCAGTGCCTACGCTAGCGCACGGCTACTAGATTACTTGGTTATTCCGAAATGATATATGGAAAATTTACTAATTTTAACTTTTTACTTTATGATAACGGTTAAGTAGGTCTAATCGTGCATTTATATTAGTGATGCAACGGAAGTGTCTTAGCGGAAGCAGAAACGGAAACAGATGTCAAAAGTAAATTTTAGCAGAAAGCGGATGCAGAAACGGAAATGTAAATAATATGTTCTAAGTGAAAATATAATTTTCAAATATATGTCTTTTTAAAGTATCAAATACACCAAATCTAGATTAGAAATAGATATATTAGAAATCTACTATAGAAAACAATATTGCAAATTTGCAACTGAACATTTTATTAATATTCAAAATCAAGTAGTGGTTAGTTATATTTCATGAAAAGTAATTTGGCCGCTTTTACAAATAACAATCTGTTCCGGTGTTCTTCGTATATTAATATTTAAAAAAAAAGCCCGCTGAGTTTATTGCGCCCATTCTTCTCAGGTCTGAGGCAGTTTTTGACGTTCAAAAAGTGATTTTAAATCTTATTTTGAATAAAAATATTTGAATTTGAATATAAGACCAGCTCCGCCAAATAATTGCTCACTGGCGACGCTGCAAGGGGGTACCGACAAATATTGGCGAACTAATGGCAGCCGTCGTAAACTTCCGATTGTATCTCCGTTATAGAAATAGCGGAAACAGAAGCAGAAACGAATGTTAAAAAGCGCGCGGAACTTCCGCACTTGCGGAAACAGAAACAGAGATAGAGATAGATTTAGATTTTATAATAAGCTTCCTGAGAACATTATGGAAATGTCCCTCAACAAGTTCAAAGCCTATATTAAACATAAACTTATGGAAAAATCATATTACAATTTAAACGATTATTCAGATGATAAGAAAGTATGGGTATGAATTGCTCTAAAAGATTTGAGCTATAGTTACCCTTAATTAAATATAATAGTATTTATAATTATGAATAATTTTTGAAAAATTGATAATTTATACTAAAAGCAAAATGGTCAATTTATGAGTAGAGGTGTTTAGTGAGTGTTGTTGAATATATTTTAGATGAACATTCTTGTTTTTTGTTATTTGGTTGAGTTCCTGTGACAGTTTTCATCATGCTCGCTTAAATGTCACTGCTTGTGGCGGCGACGTGGGACGGGTCGTTCCCTTCCCTAAAATATGGTCGAGGGAGGCGATGGCTGGCCCATGCGTCATGCTCATGAACGGGCGCTGCTTGCGGTGGCAGGATGATCCTCTAGCCGGTAACTCTACCTCATGGTTTTAAAATAAAAAAAAATACATTTTTTATAATTGCTAATAAAATGGTCGCTAAATACCTTTATTTATTTACGGTGTGTGTGAATTGATGCATCAACTGTACCATGCCTGGTATTATTGTTGATACAGTAGTAGTCGGCCGTGAATGTGCTCAATAGCTCTTGTTTTTTACGTATTAATTTACATTTTAAATTTTTTTTTGAGTATTTGTAATTTGAGTATTATTGCTGCATCACTTTACATATATTGTAATTGAAATGATTTGTGAGTGATTGCCACAAAGAGTTTCTTGCCACTTCTTATTAAAGCTCAACCCTCAAAGGAGGTGGATATAAAAAGAAAAGGCATTTCCTTGACCTGCCTGAATAAGGTGATTTTGATTAGATTACCCTAAAGGATTGAGCTTTTGATTATTGTTAGTAAAAATATATTATTAATTACAAGTTTAAGCAGAATCGTCAAATTGTAAGTAGAGGTATTTGGTGAGTATTGCATGATATGTAGGATTATATGGATGTATTAGGATTATTTTATTGTTGTTTGCTGAGTTCTCGTAACAGGTTTCATCATGCTCGCTTAAATGTCACTGCTTGTGGCGGCGACATGGGACGGGTCGTCCCCATCCCTAAAATATGGCTGGCTCATGCGTCATGCTCGTGAACGGGCGCTGCTTGTGGTGGCGGGTGATTCTGTTGCCCGGGACTCGGTTTCAGATTCTTAAAAGTTATTGTGTATATATATGTATATGGATATATACATGTTTATTTATTTATAATCGCTTATAAAATGCTCACAGAATACCTTTATTGATTTATGGTGTATGTGGATGATGCAGCTACTGTACTCAATAACTTTTGTATAAATTTACAATTATTTTTTTGACTTACTCGTGTAAGACATTGACTATTTGACGTTTGAGTGTGTTTGTTGCATCATTTCACATATTATATTGTAATTGAAATGATCTGTAAATCTTGATATAAAAGAGTGGCAATGAGTTTCTTGCTACTTCTTCTCATTAGCTCAACCCTATACGAAGTAGCGGTAGATTCTATAAGAAAAATATTTTTTTTTGACATTTATAAGTGTCATTTTCGTGACCTACTTGTATAAACTGATTTTGATTTGATTTGATTTGATTTGATCCGTTGCATCACTAATTTATATACGGCCTTGTAGCTCCGCGCCACATAAAGACGTCAGTACCTACCGATATTTAAAAGCTTTCTGTTTCCGTGCCTGTATCATTTTGACAGTCTCCTCATTGCTGGTATCGTTAATATCAACACACACGACGGTGGCACCAAGTGCTGCAAACCGAATCGCCATCTCCTTACCAATCCCATGACCTGTTCCACTTATCTGAAAACCATAAAATTATGACAATTATTTATATTTTTAAAGTAATTAATACACAATAAAAATTTGAAATTATTTCAAAGAGGGATATGATATTATATTATGAGAGTTATCACTTTAAAAACATATCGAAATGTTTAGATTTACAAGAGTGACGTCTCAACTTCCTGTAAAGTAGATCCTGTTGATGAAGCCACAACCTGAGAGTTGAACAAAGCATACAATATTTTATGACGATACGTCAATCGAACTGTTAGCTCAGTTAGCGGAACACTCGCACACAACGCGAGAGGTCACGCGTTCGAGTCCCGCATCGTTCATAAAATTTTGTTGTCAAATTGTAACATGTAGGTGAGAGATCAAATTTTATCTGCGAATAATTTGTTTTTTATTATTTATGACTTGGGACTTGCATACTTCTGCAGTCTGCTGAGCAAGTCGCATTGACAATGGACTTTCCAATAGGATTTATAGCATCATTATAGACCCATTAATCAGAGGTGTAGAAATATTCATTGTTTACATATTTTGCTTAAATACTGCAATATATATAACAAAGGTAGATATTTAATTTGAATTTAATAGTGAGTCAGAGGCGTAGAAATGAAAGAAAAGAGATTTAAAGAGCTCCAAATTACAAACAAAACTCATTCTTCTCAAGAGCATCTCACTACATAAATAATCTTAAAGGCTTTCCTGATTTTGACCTGTTTAATTCACCCACAAATTCTATCAGATCAAAAATGAATAAAAACTGGTTTAATGTGTTTTCCTAACTGTTAATATATAATAATTGAATGTAGTGTTAAAATTCTCTTTGAACATAATAAATGTAATACCTATGTAATTATTAACATATTTTATATAATACTTGTATAAAAAAAAGATGTACCTGTATTATGCTATGTGTTATTAGAAACAATATGCGAAAACTATTAAATGGTGTAAAATGTTCTCACTATTATGTAGTAATTAAGTTATTGTAACACTGTAAGTTTTCCAAATAAAATAAAATAAAGAAAATTATGTATTCCAAACACAAATCACATCTACGGAGAATAATGCTAATTAACTCAATAACTAATATAATAACTGTATTGCCAGATAATCTAGAAAATGTATATAAAGCTTTAAGAACATATTGTACAGTTTTACTGAATAAGATAATTTAGAATTTATTATTTTAATATAGCGTAGAAATCGCGAGGGCCAACTTATCCAGATAAGATCTTTAGGGGTTTTCTAAGTGTTTAGTTATATAATTATTTTTATTTATTTTAAGTATATTTTTATTTTGAACAATAAATGAAAAAGCTCTAAAATATCATAATCGTAATACCTTCAAAATATAGACTAATTGAACGTTTCCTTCAAGGTCAATCCTCAGAAATTCAAGCCTTAGTAATAAGTCCATGATTTAGTGGGTTTTTATGTCTTGTTCTTCTGTACTTACCCTCAGTTGCAACGCTTAAAAAAATATAACATTCGAAATTCAACTAGTTCCAATTAGCTAGAAGTGCAAAACTTTTAGTGTGTACCATGTATTTCTTATTTTTTTTTTAATTTTAAAGATGCATGTTCTATTCGCCCTTCTTGAGGTGAGGACAGAATAAGTCAGTTTGGCACTTTCCTGACACTGTGATAGTTATAGCACAGTATATATTACCCATATAGGAAAAAGCCGTAAGGTAAGGTAAGATACCTTCAAAAAAAGCGCATACACCTTCCTTAAAGGCCGACAATGCTCCTGTGATTCCTCTGGAGTTGCAAAATAATGTGAGCGGCGGGGATCACTTAACACCAGATGATCCGTTCGTTTTTCCTCCTTTTCCATACAAAAAAGGGAAATCGGCGTTCGAACATCTCTCGCCCGCAGATGCAGGTCTCAAGAAGGCCCCTATAATAGAAATACGGTGACTCACTTAATATTGGCGCCGTAGCTAGTGAAATTAATGGGCAAATGAGACTTGACATCTTATGTCTCAAGGTGACGATCGCAGTTGTAGTGCCACTCAGAATGTTTGGGTTTTTTAATAATCCTAATAAGCGGCACTGCATTGTAATAGGCAGGGCGTATCAATTCACATCAGCTGAACGTCCTGCTCATCTCATCCCTAATTTTCATAAAAAATAACTACTAACATTATTTTCATGGTAAATATTCTACTATCCACACAAAAATGCATATATTTTCAAACTACTTACTACCAGTGACTTAATGTTCGTTCGGATTAATTCAGCTTGAAATAATCGAGTCAGCGTAATCAGTCAGATTACGGAAATCCTATCTAAAATGAAATCCCTACTAATATTATAAATGTGAATGTAAGTTTGTTTGTTGAAACCACTGAACCTATTTTGATGAAATTTATTACAGATATAGACAAGAGCTTGGGAAAGGACATATGCTACCTATTATCGCGAATAAAAGGCTTGGCGTGGTTGAAATAGGGGGTGGAAGTTTGTATGAAAGTTCGTCACTATCGAATATAACACCATGAAAATTTGTATTTAGGCACTTGATAAAAATAAATAAATATTTGATCTAGCGTTTTTAAAATTTAGACCTGTGTATGATGAAACAGGGGGATGGAAGATCTATAGTTGGTAGCTTTTGAAAATGTATTAAGCACAGCTTTTGTTGTGTATTATTTACAAAGTATATTAAAAAATAAAAAATGATGAGAGTTGGGTATGGCAGAAGAAGCATAAAAAAAGAATTAAGATGCGATCACTGCGTAGTATGTGTGGGGTGAGACTGACTGATACAACTCCGAATGCGGTAATACGAGCGCGAGAAAGAATGACGCATCAAATATATAAGGCAAGTGTGTGTGGGCAAGTCGGTCGCGGGAGACCTCGTAGAACATTCGTCGACCAAATTGGGGACGTTTTGAGAAAAGGAGAGGTCCGAAGCACCCGCAGCCGGCGAGCATGTATGAATGTAGAGGAAGTGCGTGAGGTTTGTAAGGATAGAAGCAAATGGCATTCTATTATCTCTGCCTACTTCGGCGGGAACAAGTCGTGAGTTTTGTATGTATGTATGTAAAAGATTATGCCTATAGTAACTATTGCACGCGCACGAAGTTTTTGGTAACACCTAGTTTTATTCTAAAAACTAGTCAACCCGACAGACGCTGTTCTGTCAAAAGAAAAAAAAAAATATGGAAGTATTCGGGAATAATGTAGTCTAAGGACATCGGAAATGTGTAATGAATTTATTGAGTTAAATAATAAAACTGAATTAAATAAAATACTGAATTATTATATAATATTATGTAGAAATAAAATGAAAAGGATTAATATCGTGTTTTTGTAAACAGCTTTTATTATCAAATTTATAGTTGACAATTTTTTGAATTATTAAAATGGATATAATATAATATATATATAATAATTAAAAAAAAATACTGTTTTATAGAAATTAGCCAATATTATTTCGAAACATCAAGAATTATTTCGTAACGTAAGCTCCTTGTTGGTATAATGAAATTGTTTCACAGCAGAATTCTCAAACCGTGCGTCACTTAATTATCTCATAGAAAATATATCCATACAAAACAAATACTGGAAATAAAAATAATTATGGGTCCCAAATCGAAATAAAAAGTATCCTATATCTTAAGTTGGACTAAACTGCACTCCATGAAGTAATCCCTATTTAAATCCATTCATTAGTTTAAGAGTCCATCGCGGACAAACAACGTGTCACGTAATTTATATATAATATCCGGACGACCGAGCCTTGCTCGGATTTTTGAGAATGTACAAAACTTGAACAAAAAAAAAACTAATAGGACATCTGGATTCGAACCGGGGTCTTCTGCTTTCCGGATCACCCAATGTCCCATCTGAGCTATAATAGTCTTGTATATAGTGGCGAAATTTACCATTGCATTCTGTATTGTTATTGTAGCTGTTTCTCATTCAAACATGGATAAAAGCATTTTTTTTAAATTGAAACCTAGCTAGATCGATTTATCACCCCCGAAATCCCCTGCATACTTAATTTTATGAAAATCGTTGGAGCCGTTTCCGAGATTCAGATTATATATATAAGTATATATATATATACAAGAATTGCTCGTTTAAAGATATAAGATTAAAGATTATCCTTTAGTGATAGACATATGCCATCGCGGACTTTTCTATAGGCCTATATACGACACACAATTCCACCGTACATTATTTTGTTATATCTCAAAGACAACGTTTTCGTTGAAAGCTCTCAGAAAGCTTATTTTTTTCCAACACGATATACGATTTTCCTATATATACAAAAACTTAACAAATATTATTTAAAAGCCTGTGAGCGGTCGCTCGATTCCCAATCAGTGGTATCATTAAGAAAGTCATTTATGTTACAGTAACCTTTACCACACAAACGTATTTTATCAATTCTTTTAAATTTCCTAATACCTTTGTTTTGAAAATTTTCTGGGATCTTTAATATACAACGTCCCACAAAAGTCGTACTTTCTCGACTTAGCCGAGCAGTAGGCATAAGTTTATTTTTGTTCCTGGTGTTAAAATAATTGTAATCAGTTATCCTTTATTCATACACGCACTTATAAATTATGTATAATGGTTAATTACATTTACTGAACAAATAGTTAAACTAAATGTAAAAAACAGTTTATTAGGGTCTTCAAACAACCTGCGAAAGAATATTAGAGAGATGCCTAAAACATTAATGCATAAAAAATTAAAATTATGGCTAATAGATAAATGCTTTTATAGTTTAAAAGAATTCTTTAGCCAAAAATATAAGTATTTAAATGTAATTTTTTGAGAGGTACCTACAAACTAATGTTTATTTAATATTATATTACAATTAAAACTATGTAATGTTTATTAGTGACGTATAAATATAAAAATTCCAATATTGACAATCAAATATTTGTATGCCGATATATTGGCGAATTGTGCTGTACACCAAATAATTGTTAACAACAATGTTACCACGATTCATACAAATAAATCATTTCATTTAATTTCATTATTGAGAATCTCTAAATTATGTTCGGCTTCGCGCCGTTCTACGCCGTTTGGAAAATGAGGCAACTATCGGATATAGCAACGGCTAGACTGGTATATTTTGCGTACGGTGGCCGATATTGATAGCATCTTCATTTTGCATAAGAGAGCTAGCTGTTCGCGCTATATACGGTCTTGGAAGTCGAGACTAATCACGAAAATAAATAAATATACCAACAGTGCCATCAGAATATATCTATCATAATATTATAGGAAAAATATGCATAAATACCGGACATAAACATAAAATTGCTATACCCAGTTTTAGAACCACTAAGGCAAATATCATTTTTGGGAAATTCTGGTAGATTTTATAATAAGCTGCCCACGACCATAACAGAATTGCCTGATAAAACATCCAAGACGTATATAAAAACTGTTTTAATGGGAAAATGTTACTATAATATTATGAAATATATTGGGGATAAAGAAGTTTGCGATCCTGTAGCATCCATTGACGTATTTTTAATCACTTACGTGATATACTTTTTGTTGCTTTTGCGCACTTGTGAACATTTTATGACTATTTACAGATGCTTTTTGTAAGTTTACGTAAATATTTTTTTTTATTTCATTTTCATTATTTAAATTAGATAAGTAAAAATATCAATAGATGACTCACATGTCGCGTGTCCTCGTTGAGCTAACAGCAATGCGACTGATAACAGGCCACACTTAATCATATCAGCTCGAAACCACGGCACTGTTTATAAACTTATTTCTGTAGTTTATCGCGGCTGAGTAGGGTTGTCAATTATATTTAAGACGCCAAAAAAGAATAAAAAAAATAATTCTTAATCTCAAGGTCATTTCGTCCTATACTAATCTTTTTCTAATTAAAAATAAAAATCAACTTATCAACTAAAACACTTTTTGCAGGACTAAAACTGTGGGTTTACATTAGATTTTTGCGTAAAAGTTACATTTTTTCCGTAGCCAAATGGCAAAAAACGGTACCCTTATAGATTCGTCATGTCTGTCTGTCCGTCCGTCACAGCAATTTTTTTCCAAAACTATAAGAACTATACTGTTGAAACTTGGTAAGTATATGTATTCTGTGAACCGCATTAACATTTTCGCACAAAAATAAAAAAAAACATAAGTTTTGGGGGTGCATACCCCCTTAGAACTGAAACTCAAAAAGTTTTTTCATCAAATCCATAGTCGTGGGGTATCTATGGATAGGGTTTAAAAAAATTGAGGTTTCTAGTATATTTTTTTTCTAAACTGAATAGTTTCAAAGTGGTAAAATGTGTATGTCCCCTTGTAGCTTTTAAAATAAGAGAATGATAAAACTAAAAAAAATATATGATGTATATTACCATGCAAACTTCCACCGATAATTGGTTTGAACGAGATCTAGTAAGTAGTTTTTTTAATACGTGTAAATGATGAGAGCTAATTTGCGATGTATAATTTTGAGCAAAGGATTTTTGCCTTTTCCATTTAAGTAATATA
Source organism: Leptidea sinapis (assembly GCF_905404315.1). Lineage (NCBI taxonomy): Eukaryota > Metazoa > Arthropoda > Insecta > Lepidoptera > Pieridae > Leptidea > Leptidea sinapis. The sequence goes on along the minus strand of NC_066280.1, from coordinate 13,059,917 downwards.
ATATCATTTTCCTTTCTATACAGTAATTATATTATGTTACTTACTGCTACGGAACCCTTCATGGGCTTTTATTATTATTTTAGTTAACCTGACGGTTCAAGACCTTTTTAGATCTCGTTTTCATGGGGACTGGTAGAACACATTTATAATTACCCGCGTTTTAATCCTTTAAAAATTGTTTTAAATGTGTAAGACTGGCGTTAATCAAAGAAAATACTAATAAACTACACTTGAAAAGGATAAAGAAAAAAAGAAAACGATAATATGTATCGCAAGAGTTACACATTCTTGTTGTAATTCAAGTGAGTGTATCCATTGTTTATATAATTTGTTATTCCTGATGTCTTCGCCAGATATAGCCATGAGAATTTTTCCGAAGTGGTGGTAAAACTTTTCACATTCAGAGCCATTTCACCTAATTCCTGCCGCCGAATTCCAACTTCGCACGACACGCCACAAATTAGGATATCATCCCCACCATCTGGATGTGTGGCGGTCCTCTACAGTGCGGTTTTCAAGGAGCTTTCTTCCACGTACTACAAAGCTGTGGAATGAGCTTCCTTGTGCGGTGTTTCCGGGACGATACAACATGGGTACCTTCAAAAAAACACGTACACCTTCCTGAAGGCCGACTACGCTCCTGTGATTCCTCTGGTGTGGAGATCAATATACACCAGGTGAGCCGTACGCTCGCTTGTCCTCTTTTCCATAAAAAAAATCATAAGAGTATTTTCTATGACCTAATTGAATTTGACCTACAAAGATAAGTCACTTCAAGTTCATTTTAAATTAAATTTCATGTACTGCAGCTAATACTACGCCCATGTGGGCGTATTTGAGCCAGTCTCGAACAATGTGTGATGTTGACGTACCAAATGTTCTGTTAAACTTTGCTAATAATTAAAACTAAAATGCCGTTGCGTAGTAAATTTTTGTAAAAAGAATACTACAAGAAATAAGAAAGAAACTGGGATCACATATCATCAATATTTTGTATTTTATTAATTTCAATGTAAAATAACAGTAAGCGTATGTTACAAGATTTGAATGATGCCATTGAGTGTCAAGATGCCACGCACACGAGCATCTAATAGTGGCGGTAATAAAAAAGCTATTGTTCTTAGGTAGTGTGGTATTTAGTTGAAGCGCAGCGGAGACCAATTCAAAATAGGGTAAGCAGAAACCTGGGCTGACCAAAATAATCAGCAATTAAATATCTTGGTCGTGTCGTTAGTTTCTATCTCACAAAAGAGATCAATTCCTCTTAATGTTCTATTCATAGTAGCGTTCAAAATTCAACGGCAGGCAACCATCGAAGTCCCAACAATAGTTAAATTAAACAAAACACACAGACAAACACCACAAATTAGTTAATTAGTAAACATGATTAAGATAGCCATTCAATGCGATAATAAAGTATTAATTCTCAATGGTATTTCGGATTATTATTTTAAATAATCACTTCTCAATTTAATTAATACGTTGTGAACAAAACATGGATTTTGTGATAAACACTGTGATGTAAAAAGTCAGCTGGTTTTTTTACAAGTGGGAGGCTCCTTTGCATAGGATGCCGGCTAGATTATGGGTACCACAACGGCGCCTATGCTGTGAAGCAGTAATGTGTAAGCATTATTGCGTTTCGGTCTGAAGGGCGCCGTAGCTAGTGAGATTACTGGGCAAATGGTAAGTCTACCATAAACCACAAATAATTAATATTTTCATATATTTTAACTAAACTCTCACTAATTAAATATTAATGACTAATTATCATGAAATCAAAATTTTATAACAAATTAATTATTAAATATGTCTAGTGTATTTAGTTTACAAATAAATTGAACAAAACTTTATAACTTAGATAACGTTCTAAATGAATAATAGACTAACGACCTACGTTTTACTAATTATAATATAATAATATTATAAGTTAGTTGTAGTGATACTTGACAAGTTTTGGAGAAAGAGGATCCCATCTTACCATATAGGTTAATTTAAATGTTTATATGGGCCAATCCCGGCGGCACTGCAATGCCGGGCCGACCCGTGACAGGAGTGGAGCGAGCCCCTAACACCCCGTCATTTTACAAAAATCAGTTTAATATACTGGTCCCGCAATGCGGGAACTTTCAGATATTAAGCTGAAAAGAACAGATACTACACTTTGATCTTAGCCAAAAGGCCGAGAAGCGATACCGGTGGTAAAAAAAAAAAAATTTCAAATTCAAGATTTCTATATTTGGTATTAAATACATTTTACAAAATTACTTAAATCTACTTATTAAAGCAATTTACAATTAAGCCTTATATATGTAGGTATCAGAAAACTTATTTCTACAACCCTATCTACGTATTGAGGGATAAAACTTTATTATGCTTAAAAACTAATACATGAGGTTTGTGGGGGGGGGAATCCAGGAAACTGGGAAAACCTGGCTATTTGCTATTGATATAACGTAATATTAATCGTAACCTAACACTTAACCTAACTTAAGACTAATGACTAGAACTTAAAACTAACTTAAAAACTAAGGTAAATAAATACATAGATATGTATACATACATATATAACATAAATATAAGAGGGGGGGGAGGGGGGGATCTTGGGAAAGGGAAAGAGGGAGAGGGAAAACTAAACAAAAAAAAAAAAAAAAAAAAACCGGTGGTAACTCACTAAAACAGGGTCACTAGTTTGCACTAAATACTTATAGCACCTTTTAAATTGGGCCATTAATGTTATCCTGACATCTGACGGAGTCTATATAAACTAACAGGTCTGACTGAAATGCTGAACTATACCAACCATAATTTTAGTAGTAGATTGACAGACGCGATGTCTGGTGGTGATTGATAGTGTCAACTTCCTCTAGATGTCGCTTTTCAGTAATTTTTCTGTTTTGGTCGATTCTTTACGTCATACTTATTTATTTATTTTATTATACACATGTAAGTTTATATATATATATGTTTTAAAGGCAAGCTGTGTTTGCCTATAATTGGTCTGCATCTCTATTTACTTATTATATGAATGTGAATTCTGGTCGTAAATAAGATGGAAACCGGTTGGAAAACCTTATAAATAAATAATGAATATACATTCAGACTTGTGTCAGTTATGCAGACATTATTATTAAATTATATAAGTATTGTATTTTGTATGAATGTCTATTTTTAATGTAAACAACAAAAAAATGTAATAGGTAGGTACATATTTTTTTTCTCCATGCTGCAATTTTGCTCTAAAACCTACATGTTCCTCCAAGCAACGCTGAATTCTTTTTCACTTTTATGAAATTCAGTGCACGGGTACCAGAGATAAGCGTGTATAACCAGTGTTTTTGTGTTCAACTATTCACACAACACACACCCTTCATCATCTATCATCTTCAATAGCTTTTTCGACAATGTACAATGTTTTCCTCTACTGTCACTAGATGGCGCTGTTTCGACGCCATACAAATCGTAGTTAGCTTTCACGCAATCGAATAGGTAAAAAATCTCTCATGTCTAATCTACAGTTTTAGTAAAGCAAGATAGATAGATTTCTTATATTATATAAAATTCTCGTGTCGCGATGTTTGTTACCAAACTCCTCCGAAACTTTGTGTGCATTTTTGCAAATTTGTATGAAATTTTGTGTGCATATCGGGTAGGTCTGAGAATACGTCGTAAAATTTATACCCCATTTTTATACCCCAAAAAATTTTTAAAATATTTTTTTAATATTACTTTATATTGCAATACAACGTTTGCTGGGAAATCTAGTATGATATACATTTGATCTTTTGGTTAACTGTGACGTCATTCACCCGCTAGGGTATTTATTGTTCACTTACGGCCGTTCCCAATATACTATCTACAGAGAGAGGTAAATTACTATCTTCTTCTTACAATAATTAGCTGTGAATAATCTGAAGCTGTCTCAATATACCCGATAATTCATTCTTATCGCCTTATATTGGGACGCGTGAATTGCAATTTCCATCCAAACTTCTATCGCTGGTAAGCTATGCGTCGTCCCATTGACAGACAACGGATAAGGTGAGTTACCGTCGATAAGTTTATTGGGACAGAAAATTCAGCGATAGTTACGATTTTTATCTCAAGTAACAGATAGACTGAATATCGGGAACGGCCGTTAGCAATTGAGATTTAAATTTATTCCATAACTAGCTGACCCGGCAAACGTTGTTTTGCCATATAAAGTATAATTCACGCGATAGTTTTACAAGTAATAAAATATTGCCTATATTATAGCCTGTACATCATTTTGTTCTATTGTCAATAGTTTTTGCAGCGCACGCAAAAATAGGTTTTCGATTTTACACCTTGTGTTACAAAATAGCAATTTTATTACGGATCCCTAATTTTGAAAAAAAAACATAGCCTATAGGAAGGCTACGATAAATGGACTACCCAACACTGAAAGAATCATTCAAATCGGACCAGTAGTACCAGAGATTAGCGCGTTCAAACAAACAAACAAACACTGCAGCTTTATAATATAATTAGTAAATTAGTATTAGTATAGATATACATGCTTTTAATTTTTTCGAGTGGAATTCCATTTTGCTATTTTTATTTTGAGATTTTTGTCTACGACGACTTAAATATATATTTTAAGAGTAGTTTTACTTGTACTATTTATTTATTGCAAGAGCAAAGGGGGATAGGGGCATTTGTAAATTTAGTTATCAAGTGTGGGAGGTTAGTTAGTTAAGTAGAAATAGTAGTTTAGTCGATTAAAGAAATTAGATATACATTTTAATCAACCAAACACTTACGGTGTTATAAAAAAAAATGGCTTGTCACGTGTTTTAATAGATAGTAAAACGTAACCTAAAACAACGTCTAAAATGGAGTTCATCTTTTTCTATTATAAAACAGTGTTTAGCTTGTGTTTAACTAAAACGTCGTTGAGCGCAACATAAACTGAAGTGTACATGAACAATTATTATTGCAACAGAACGCAATTTTGAAGAGCTTTCATCTATCTGTCATCAAATAATCTAAATCTTCATAAATATGATATATCCGTTAAACAAGCTTCGAATCGTATAAATATAAGGAATGTCTGAAGAATATTGAACGCTAAACAACAGATTTGTAGTAGAACTTTTTTAAAACAAGTGTCCAAGACCACGGACTAGTAAAAAAATAAGGACTCCGTGTCACCTTACATAACATTGTAGCACCAAAACAAGCCGATTAACGTGTAAATACATAGCCTCACGCACACACTTACACTACTACAGGCCTATAGGCAGCCATTATGAGAATTGTCATCGTCTGTGACAGATCAGTCAAAATATTTTAAAATGCCGTCGTGAAAAAGTGTATAAACGATACTATATAAGTATTTGTGGCCATATATGATTATTTAAGGGAGCAAAAATTGTGTAACTAGTACTTATCCCCCGTAACCGCAAACACACTAGCATAACGGTGCTTCACTTGCTAATATCACGGCGTGGAGTCCTTCATTTTTTACTCGTCCGTGTCCAAGATATGTTTGACTTTTTTGTAATAACACAGTAAGGTTTTTGCCCTGTGCTGCCCCGGGGCGTAAAAAGAATAGGGTAGTCCCAGGTCCAAGGGTGTCGTAAGAGGCGACTACGGGCTTTTTGAAAGTGGGAGAGTCACGCTGCTGTCTCATGACGTCAGCACAATCGGGCCAGACTCGTCCGGGTTACTTACCACACTCGCACAGAATACCGGCGTGAAGTAACGGCCTAGTGCCGCTATGTTTCGCATAGGTTAGTGTCGAGGACCGGAGGCCATAACGGAGGACGACAACGGAAAAACACCGCCGACCATCTCGCGGTGTCAGAGCTCCATGCCTGAAGTACAGTTCCGACAGAAAACTGTTAGGCGAGCTCTGTTTTCGTTGGACGTCAGGAACTCGAGCGGGCCGGATGGCATTTCTCCAATCGTGCTTAGAACGTGTGCCCCTGAGTTGACGCTGGCTAACGCGTTTATTCCGGCACTCTTATTCAAAAGGCGTAGTCCCTGATTCATGGAAGTCAGCCCTTGTCCATCCGATCCCATAAAAAGGAGACAGTTCGGATCCGGCAAACTACAGGCCTATTGCGATTACCTCCCTACTCTCCAAAATCATGGAGAGCATAATTAACCGCCAGCTCTTGGTATACCTTGAGGGTCACCAGTTGATCAACGACCGGCAGTACGGCTTTCGCAATGGTCGGTCGACTGGCGATCTTCTGGTATACCTAACACATAGATGGGCGGCGGCTATTGAAAGCAAGGGGGAAGGCCGGGCAGTTGGTCTGGATATAGCGAAGGCCTTTGATCGTGTATGGCACAAGGCGCTCCTCGCAAAACTTCCATCATTTGGGCTTCCCGAGAGCTTATGCAAGTGGACCTCCAGCTTCCTCACTGGGCGCAGCATACAGGTCGTTATCGACGGTTATTGCTCGAATCCCAAGCCCGTGAACGCTGGAGTTCCCCAAGGCTGTGTGCTATCTCCCACGCTGTTTCTTCTGCATATCAATGATATGTTGGACACCGCCAACATGCATTGCTATGCAGACGACAGCACTGGTGATGCCGTATACACGGGCCATGCAGGTCTCTCTCGGGAAAACGTCGACCAGTGCCGGGAGAAACTTGTGTCTTCTATCGAGTCCTCTCTCGAGAAGGTCGCGGAATGGGGTAAGTTAAACCTTGTCCAATTTAACCCCCAGAAGACTCAAGTTTGCGCGTTTACCACTAAAAAAACCCCATTTGCCGTATCACCGCTCTTCGAGAACACTTCCCTTAAAGCCTCGCCTAGTATCGGAATACTGGGTCTCGAAATCTCGAGCAATTGCCAATTCCGTGGCCATCTGGAGGGCAAAGCCAAACTGGCTTCAAAGAAACTGGGCGTCATAAATAGAGCACGGCAATACTTCAAGCCGGCCCACATTCTAGCGCTCTACAAAGCGCAGGTCCGGCCTCACATGGAGTATTGCTGTCATCTCTGGTCTGGCGCACCCCAGTATCAGCTCGATCCATTTGACCGCGTGCAACGCAGAGCAGCTCGAATTGTCGGGAACCCAGTACTCTGTGAACGGCTGGCTGTCATTAAACGGCGATAGCAATATATCCGTAATTAGAGATACATTATTGAAAACGGTCGTAAGTAATTTGAAAAGTCTGACATTTCACATGTCCGGACATTTTAATTGATCTCGTTTAGATTTTGTTTCTCGTAAGGACTTATTTGATAATAGTTAATTTTTAATTTTATTAGTATACTAGTTGACCCGACAGACGTTGTTCTGTATATAATAAATAAAATAATATTTTTATATGAATTTGTCAATAATATATTATAACATCAAGAATTATTTCGCATATTTTATGCACCCTGCTGTCGTAATTAAATTGTTTCACAGCAGAACTGTCAAACCGTGCGTCAATAAATTCTCTCAAAGAAATTATGTCCATACAAAACAAATATCGGACGACGGGGGACACATCAAAGGAAAAACAAAATTGTTGTTTTTATTTAATTCCTAACACTTTCATATTTATTCACCTTTTAAATCTTCCCTGGACTTCCACAAATAATTCAAGACCAAAATTAGCCAAATCGGTCCAGCCGTTCTCGAGTTTTAGCGGGACTAACGAACAGCAATTCATTTTTATATACATAGATTCCATCTAATTAAAAATAAAATCCGGACTGGTCTAAAAGTCCGGACATATCTGGATTGATCCGGACGGATGGTAGCCCATTAGTTATAGTATATACTCATAGGTATAGTTTGTATTGGTAATATTCTGCTTTATAATTATTAATATAACCTATTTGTTCTTGAGTTATATAATATTATGTATGGACTTGATTGTATTTAATCAATTCACGATCTAGGTCAACCGATATTCATAACTTTAAAGGTTAAATTATATCAACTTTTATTATTGTACTAGCTGACCGAGCAAACGTTGTATTGCTGATATTAAAAGGCATAAAAGGCATTTATTTTCTCAAAATTGAATCCTTTACAATTCTTATAATTCTTTTTGATTAAAATCGCGATACAAAAGTTACTGTTGATCGTAGATGGGTGACGTTGTATGTATTTTTTAATGCTGACTCATAATCAAACAAATTTTTAAAAAATTTCAAAAAAATTCGTGTGGACCACCCTTAACATTTAGAGGGATGAAAAATAGATCTTGTCCTATTCTCAGACCTACCCAACATGCACTCAAAATTTCATGAGAATCGATGAAGCCGTTTCGGAGGAGTACACGAGAATTTTATATATTAGAATTATATTATATTAGCTCGAATTGTGGGGGACCCAGTGCTCTGTGAACGGCTGGATCACTTGGCGTTGCGTAGAGAAGTCGCTTCATTGTGTGTCTTCTACCGCATTTATCACGGGGAGTGTTCCGAAGAGCTGTTTAACCTGGTTCCTGCCGCTGAATTCCACCTTCGCACGACACGCCACAAGTTAGGATATCACCACCATCTGGATGTGTAGCGGTCCTCCACAGTGCGGTTTTCAAGGAGCTTTCTTCCACGTACTTAAACGCTGTGGAATAAGCTTCCTTGTGCGGTGTTTCCGGGACGATACGACATGGGTACCTTCAAAAAAAGCGCGTACACCTTCCTTAAAGGCCGGCAACGCTCCTATGATTCCTCTGGTGTTGCGGGAGATTGTGGGCGGCGGAGATCACTTAACAACAGGTGACCCGTACGCTCGTTTGTCCTTCTATTCCATAAAAAAAAATATGTAATGTCGCCACTGTAGGGCAACACTGTATGGTTATATTTTTTGCTTAAGACAATAATAGACCAAAAGAAATAAGAGAGACAGAGATGAATTAAAATAAATTTAAATCTATTTAACACTGTCTCCTTATCAACACTATTAAAAAAGTATTATTTTTACTCAATTAACGATAATATTATCAAACGAAGCGGTAATGGGCACCAATACTATTTTAACCCATAAAATTATATTTTGTTGTGATAATTTTTACTACATTATCTCTTAGCATTTCATTTATTATTGGAATTGTATATTGTAGGGTCTTTTAGTAATCTTTACGTTGGTCAAATTAAATGTAGCGGTAATTATTGATTGTGTTAGGTTTATAATATTGTGAAGCGAAACCACAAAAATATTTGCATGTCTGTCAATGACGAAACACGTGCCTGCTCTTAAAATTGTAACAACTTTACTTGTGAATGTTTCTGGCAAATAAACCTCGACTTTGACTTTGAAATAACATTATTATTATCTTCCACATGAGTACTAAATTATAAAGTAAATGTAAATATTATAAAAGTAAATATTCTAATCTTCGATGAAGAGATTATGAGGATAAAATGTTACCTTTAATATTTATTTTAAATGTATGAAGGCATAAAAGGCATTATTTATTTTCTCAAAATTGATTCCTTTAGACTTCTTTTTGATGTCATTTCTAATAACTACTAGATACTACTACCGCTTCGGAAACAAATGGCGCTCTGAGAGAGAAGAAGCGGCGCAGGAAACTCTCCCAGCGTTCTTTTTTGCGCTCTTTTCAATAAAAATATACAATGTTGTACAGTCATTTCTATCGCTATAATATAATCACAATCTAGTCCCGGCTGTCCGATCATTTGGCATCAGCAGTGGAGTAATAGGATTTACGACAGAGCCATTTTTCTTATAAAACATTTAAATTTATTTATAGATAATGCCTGAATAGTGGCTGGGACTTTATTATAGAAGTGTATACCCTTAAAGCTATTATGTATATATAATATAAGTATAATATAGATAAGGTACCTAAAACTAAAAAGGAGTTGATGTGAATAAAGCAATTACTAATTACTATTATTCCATGTCCTAATTAGTGCCGTGTTGGCAGTGAGTTAAAACTTAAAATAGTTCAAAATGTATATTTTTTTCCCTATATTTATTCAAACATAACTAATTTTATTACTATTTTTACCATTGGGCTTCTTTGCACAGGATGCCGGCTAGATTATGCGTACCACAGCGGTGCCTATTTCTGCCGTGAAGCAGTAATGTGTAAGCATTACCGTGTTTCGGTCTGAAGGGCGCCATAGCTAGTGGAAATTACTGGGCAAATGAGACTTAAAATCTTATGTCTCAAGCTGACGAGCGCAGTTGTAGTGCCGCTCAGTATTTTTGGGTCTTTCTAGAATCCTGAGTGGCAGTGCATTGTAATGGGCAGTGCGTATCAATTACCATCAGCTGAACGTGCGTCTCATCTCGTCCCTTATTTTCATAAAAAAAACTATATTTATCAGCATTTCCACGTTGAATAGCTAGGCTGATCCGTTAGCCGAAATATCTGCCAGCGCTTGGGTTGCCAGTAGCCCTATTGAGGCAAGGGACAAGAGACAAAGGTACTTTGTACATTCTCCGCGCCTCTGGACCCCACGGGCCAAGTGTCTCGACACCAACCGGAATAAAGATGTAAGACTCACTGAGACCGACATATTTACGATGATCGTTGTCTTCGGCACTTGAAGCAGCAGCCCCAGCACCAACTGACGTAACTTGGACATGAGAAGGAGAAGAGTGTCGACGCAAGTCGCGTCCCATACCAGTATCCTTCCCTAGCGAAGCTAGTTTATAGCCATACCCTATTTGGCTCTAGACCAGATAAAATAATACCTTCAAGTGTTTTAGATTGTTTACCAATTACAGAACATAATTCGACTCAGTACCGCACAATGCCGAATTGTGCTGATGCTTAAGGCGAAGAGTAAGCAGAAAACACGCAAACATGGTGTTTTTAGACAAGTTTTGTGGTGAAAGTATAGCATTTCGAGCTATGAACACTACTTAATCCTGTTACACATATCCTTAAGTCTTATTTGTAGGTTGCTAATGCTTGCTGTTGGTTATAGTTAATACTGCCGAGCCTTTTTGAACTACCACTTTTCTTTGAAGTTTAATAAGTTTTTTGGCATGGCGTGACGCATTTTTTTGGTACTTCTCTCAGAAAAGTTATTCTTATAGCTTGTACTTTTGTGTGTAGGTTCATTTATTCAGATTAGTAGTGAATAACGAGGATTGTAAGCATATAAACTGTTTTCCACCCAAGAATTTTGAAAATATTGGCTTTGTTACATAGATTGGCGGGCCGGCAGCTCACTATCATATCGCTCAAGGTCGCTGGCATTTAGTGTCGCCTCAATTGGAACATGCATTAGCTTTAAAATGCACCAGCAGAGTGCGTGTGTAGTAAGTTCAGTGTTGAAAAAAAATATTCATAGAATTGCAATCTAATAAGAAAATAAGATGTTGTCTTCTTCATTTTGATAAATATGTTCATTTCCACGAAAACATTTATGATGTCTGCATTATTAAATGATTCGATCAAGCCATTGCAATGTTGACAAAAGTATATTTCTGTTCAATAAATTTGTGTATACTTTAGAATTCTAAAATGTAATTGTATTCACATTTTAACTGTGGTATATAAAATTAAATAGTCAATGTTTGTACCTTCATTCGTTTTAGTTTTATTTATTTAGAGCATTGGTAACAAGACCATCAGCTCAAACCAAAATACAATAAACGAAGAATATTTAAATCATTTTTCGGGTAAAGTGGGTGAACCTTATCATTTAGGGGTATGAAAAATAGATGCTGGTCGATTCTCAGAACCCGATATACACTCAAATTTTCAAACAAATTGGTTAAGCCGTTACTGAGGAGTTTGGTTACAAGCACCGGGACAAGATAATTTTATATGTACATATTAGATAATTCTTAAAGGGCAGCACGTCAATTATAATAAACCCAAACAAGGCTGAGATAAATGGTTCCATAAAGGAGTTCCGATGCCCACATTTCAGCTTCATCACAAATGATAAAATTTTCATATCCAGTAAATTTGGTTGGTAATAATGGCCACTATTCTTCACGATACTTTCCACTTTACCAAATTATGCTTTATGTATTTTTTTATGAAACTAAGAGACGAGACGAGCAGGCCGTTCAGCTCATGGTAATTTATACGCCCTACCCATTACAATACAGTGCCGCTCAGGATTCTTGTAAAACCCAAAATTTCTGAGCGGCACTACAATTGCGCTCGTCACCTTGAGACATAAGGTGTGAAGTCTTATTTGCCCAGTAATTTCACTATGTACGGTGCCCTTCAGACCGAAACACAGTAATGCTTACACATTACTGCTTCTTACCCATAATCTAGCCGGCATCCTGTGCAAAGGAGCCGATAGAATGAAATAGAAATAGAACTGATAGAATGTCTAGAGATTGACCTGACTGCATATTAGTAACATTTAAACACATTCGGAAGGTTACATTATTAAATGATTCGATATTAAATGCATTTTTATTTTAAATATTAATAAACATTACTAAACAGCAAGGGAAGGCTGTGTCACTGAAAGTATTGTGCTGCATTTTGTTGATTATTAACATTTAAATCTTACTTCCTGGTGCTATTTCCTTAACATTTATATTTATAAATGAGGTCAGGTTGAAACAATCTTTTAAAGTAAGACAGCATTAAAGTATTTAAAAAACACAATCTGCTAATCTACCATATTTAATTTACATTTCCGAGGCTTGCAAATTTGTGCGAAAAAGATATCTATTCACGTCAGCTTTTTTTTGGAGATGAGGAAAATACATTGAAGACTCTGAAACGGAGCCCATATGTCGAGCTCGGGTGTAAACACCCCCTAGCGACTAAAAACCTTAATAATAGCCTTAAAGGCTTTTAGAGAGAATTTTTTAAGATTTTTTTATGACAATAAGGGACGAGACGAGCAGGACGTTCAGCTGATGGTAATTGATACGCCCTGCCCATTAAAACGTAGTGCCACTCAGGATTCTAGAAAAACCCATAAATTTTGAGCGGCACCACAACTGCGCTCGTCACATTGAGACATAAGATGTTAAGTCTCATTTGCCCATTAATTTCAATAGCTACGGCGCTCTTCAGACCAAAACACAGTAATGCTTACACATTACTGCTTCACTGCAGAAATAGGCGCCTTAGTGGTACCCATAATCTAGCCGGCATCCTAAGCAAAGGTGCCTCCCACTGGTAAAGCCGGGCGGGGGATATGGAGGCCGAAAATGAAGCTCACAGGCGCGGGGCGTCTCGGAAGGAGGATCAAACCTTGGACCGCCTGCTCACTAGGCTGGATGGAGACAAGATCACTTACAATCAATATATCCGTTAATCCAATGGAATCTATGTTTGACAAGTCAGCTGTTGAGGTGAATGGTAGAGCAGCAAGACAGCCGAATAGACTGGTTTTGAGACATTGTCCCGAAACAACACCCTTTCTTAAAAACAGCCATAACATCTGTATAAAATTATGCGACAAATTGCTTCAGGACTTGAAAATACTGTAAAATAAGATATTTATACCAAGACTCTTTAAATCGCTGCTTGAAAATATTTATTAATAGTGTTAATGATTATATAAATTAGTATTAAGTTTTTGCATGCTTTTAATATAAGCTGGATAATGGACCCATTGTAATGTTTTAGACTAGCTGACCCGGCAAACGTTGTTTTGCCATGTAAATAATTGTATTGATGTTTTCCTTGCTAGTTGATAAGAGATGGCGCTAGTTGTATTCATTAGTAACAATCACACTTCTTTTATATTTTGTATAATTCACACTATAGTTTTATAAATTATAGCCTTTTTGTTATTCTGGTATGTAAGCTATATTATTGTAAAGTTTCATCAAAACCTATTCAGTAGATTTTGCGTTAAAGAAGTTCAAACATACATCCAGACATACAAACTTTCACATTTATAATATTATTAGGATTATATAAATTAGTGTAACATTTTGCATGCTTTTAATATAAGCTGGATAATGGACGCATTGTAATATTATAGATTGTAGATCTTATCTCATACCCTATTCACAAGAAAAATAATTAATTTCATTTCATTTCAGAGTCTGGAATGACTTATGATATGGTGGCAGGATGATCCTGTTCCCGGAGGCTCGTCTTCAGATTCTTAAAAGCTATTATAATATATATTTTTTTATAATCACTTATAAAATGCTCACAGAATACCTCTATTTATTTACGATATGTGGCGTTGATACAGCTACTGTACTCAATAACTTTTGTTTTGTATAAATTTACATTTACTTTTTTGACTTACGGCCGTTTTCAATAACCTATCTATCCTTAATTTAACTTAATGGGGGTAGACAAATCTATCCATTTACGCTTACTTACATTTCAATAACCTATCGACATATAACTAATTCTAGTAGGCTTCATAAGATACATCATGGAGAGCATAATTAGCCGTCAGCTCTTAGTATATCTAGAGGGTCACCAGTTGATCAAGGATCGGCAGGTGATCTTCTGGTATACCTAACACATAGATGGGCAGCGGCTATTGAAAGCAAGGGGGAAGGCCTGGCAGTTAGCCTTGATATAACGAAGGCCTTTGATCGTGTATGGCACAAGGCGCTCCTCTCCAAACTTCCATCATTTGGGCTTCCCGAGAGCTTGTGCAAGTGGACCTCCAGCTTCCTCACTGGGCGCAGCATACAGGTCGTTGTCGATGGATATTGCTCGAACCCGAAGCCCGTGAATGCTGGAGTGCCCCAAGGCTGTGTGCTGTCTCCCACGCTGTTTCTTCTGCATATCAATGGTATGTTGGACACCTCCAACATTCATTGCTATGCAGACGACAGCACTCGTGATGCCGTATACACTGGCCATGCAGGTCTCTCTCGGGAAATCGTCGACCAGTGCCGGGAGAAACTTGTGTCTTCTATCGAGTCCTCTCTTGAGAAGGTCGCGGAATGGGGAAAATTGAACCTTGTCCAATTTAACCCGCAGAAGACTCAAGTTTGCGCGTTTACCACTAAAAAAACCCCATTTGTCGTATCACCGCTCTTCGACAACACTTCCCTCAAAGCCTCGCCTAGTATCGGAATACTGGGTCTCGAAATCGCGAGCGATTGCCAATTTCGTGGTCATCTGGAAGGCAAAGCCAAATTGGCTTCAAAGAAACTGGGCGTCATTAATAGAGCACGGCAATACTTCAAGCCGGTCCACATACTAGCGCTCTACAAAGCGCAGGTCCGGCCACACATGGAGTATTGCTAACTGAGTTAGAGCAAGTTCATTTCCAAGCATTTTTAGCATCTAAGTAATCCGTTATTTTAAAGTAGTTAAGCTTTTTTATAAAGTTTTCGTTTAATTGAATTTTCATGTTTGATAATGAGAATATCACTTGGGAGTTTATTATAAAAGCGTAGACATTTGCGTCTCCGTAAGAAATAAAAAGGCCGCCTGGGCCATCACCAGATATTGGTGGACGATGATTATCACACAAAAACACTAAAATTAGGATTAATAAGCAAGAAGTGTGGTGAAAAAAACTTTTCGTCCGTTCTTCATTCCTAAAAAATATACTAAAATCGGTCGAGCCCTTTCAGAGGAGTGCCACCATAAACAACAGAATGTCACGGACATGTAATACCTACGCACATTTGATAAAAGGCATAAAAGGCATTTATTTTTTATTAGAAATGACATCAAAAAGGATTCTAAAGGAATCAAATTTCAGCAAAATAAATGCCTTTTAAAAAGCAACCAAACAGAGTTCATTCCAACGAGACGTATTGCAAATTGATACAAATAAAATATTAAACGTGCTAGTAGTATTAGAAATGACATCAAAAGGAATTCTAAAGGAATCAATTTTAAGAAAATAAATGCTTTTTATGCCCTTTAAAAAGCAACCAAGTAAAGTTCATTCCAACGAGACGTATTGCAAATTGATACAAATAAAATATTAAACGTGCTGGTAGTATTAGAAATGGCATCAAAAGGAATTCTAAAGGAATCAATTTTAAGAAAATAAATGCCTTTTATGCCTTTTTAAAAAGCAACCGAGCAAAGTTCATTCCAACGAGACGTATTGCAAATTGATACAAATAAAATATTAAACGTGCTGGTAGTATTAGAAATGACATCAAAAGGAATTCTAAAGGAATCAATTTTAAGAAAATAAATGCCTTTTATGCCTTTTAAAAAGCAACCGAGCAAAGTTCATTCTAACGAGACGTATTGCAAATTGATACAAATAAAATATTAAACGTGCTGGTAGTATTAGAAATGACATCAAAAGGAATTCTAAAGGAATCAATTTTAAGAAAATAAATGCCTTTTATGCCTTTTTAAAAAGCAACCGAGCAAAGTTCATTCCAACGAGACGTATTGCAAATTGATACAAATAAAATATTAAACGTGCTGGTAGTATTAGAAATGACATCAAAAGGAATTCTAAAGGAATCAATTTTAAGAAAATAAATGCCTTTTATGCCTTTTAAAAAGCAACCGAGCAAAGTTCATTCTAACGAGACGTATTGCAAATTGATACAAATAAAATATTAAACGTGCTGGTAGTATTAGAAATGACATCAAAAGGAATTCTAAAGGAATCAATTTTAAGAAAATAAATGCCTTTTATGCCTTTTAAAAAGCAACCGAGCAAAGTTCATTCCAACGAGACGTATTGCAAATTGATACAAATAAAATATTAAACGTGCTAGTAGTATTAGAAATGACATCTAAAAGAATTGTAAAGGAATCATTTTGAGCAAAATAAATGCCTTTAATATCCAACGGAGAACCTATTCTAGTCACTTTAATACGCCTAGATACTTATTGATTATAACTTTAGTTTCCTTCTAGTTAATTTCCAACTTAATATTAACTAAACGGGCTCCTGGGAGTCATAACAGCTGGACAATGAAGGATTCCTTAAAGTCAAAGTCAAATTAACTTTATTAAAATAGGCTTACAATAAGCGCTCATGAATCGTCATTATAAATATTTCTCTAAATTACTAAATTTACCATTTGTTCGTAAAAAGTTGAGCTCGTGAGATGAACATACAAGAAACTCAACGGCCACTATTTTCTATCAAATAGAGTATTTTACAATGGCTGTAAGTATATAACAAATTAGTTTGTAAGGCTGCATCCAATATATGAGTCGTGTTTAAATAATATAAATTATTTCATGAAAGTAATATAGTATTAAATGTATAAATATAAAATATCGACCTTTAGAGCTTGGACTCAATGTTTGGATTATTTTATTGTTATAAATTATCGAATCCTGAAGTTGTGAAGGAAATAAAAGTTGTAACTAAATATTACATGCAAGTTAAAGTTGTAAACAAAATACGAAACCTGTATTATTATCTTGTATAAAGTCGCCACTCGATTCAAGATTATTTACGATCCGCTACTGTAAGCTGGCTATATGAGTATCATTTCATTATTAATCACTCAGTCACACAAAGCGGCTACTACTGTGTAGACGCTCCATTTTACAAAACGGACATAAAGTTTTTTAAAAAGGAACAAATCTCCGCCATTTTAAGCATTGTCTAAGGTAAATTTATTCTATATAAATGTAGTATTGTGCAGTTTTGTATATTCTAGCTCCTTATCTAAATATGTATAAATCCAGTGTCCTGATGTTTATTTCCAGTGAACTCCTAAACTAATTAACGGATTTTAATGGGGATTACCTCATGGAGTGCAGTTTAGTCCAAATTGAGAGATAGGATAGTTTTTATTTCGTTTTGGGACCCATAATTATTTGTATTTCAAATATTTGCTTTGTATGGACATATTATCTATGTGAGATATTATTGACGCACGGTTTGACAATTGTGCTGTGAAACATTTTCATTATATTATAAATTATTAAAAAAAAAAAAAAAACAACAGGAAGCATATTTTACGAAATAATTCTTGAAAAACAATATTTTATTTATTATGTACGTGGTACAGAACAACGTCTGTCGGGTCAGCTAGTAATCTATAAAAAGGAATCTAATGACATGATATTTTTTAAATTATCTTGCTTTTGTCATCGTAAATAATGGCTCGGTTCCATGCAATTGCCATTAATTAGATGTCATTTGGCTATATAATAACCTGTTTGTTTTGTTTCCTAGCTATAATAATGATACCAATTTAATGATAGACTATTTGTTCTATGTTTTTTTTTGTAAAAAATGATTCTTTTTTGCTCTGTCCCACTTCAGGTGGTGTCGTCTCTCCAAAGTCTAGGGTGTCCGGTTGGGGATATTTCCTTCATATATGAGGCTTGTCATACTAGTGTACCAAGTGTATGAAAGCCGTCCTTTGCCTCTCTTCTTCAGCTTTAACTGGGAATCACGTCACTAAAATATACAAAAATTTAATCGATATAATATAGGTATGATCTTAGATAGTATATAAAAATAAATCTAAAGTAAGCTTAATGTGCACCGAATATGTCCCGACGCCTAGTCTTGCTGGAAGAACCATTCTTGATTATTGAACATAGTGTTGTTAAAGGGCTTCACTACCTTCTCTGTGGTATCTTGATAATCTTGTGCCGAAGTTTTGATATCTTTTTCACAAAAGTATGGCTCAGTCACTCTCACATAGTGCCCACCTTGCACTCTGTCGACTAATTGGGAAGCTTCCTTAGAGCTTTGAGCATTAATTCGGTCATTTTGTTTGTTAAAATGATGCTCTATGGTAAAAAGTTTTTTCATCCGTGAATAAAAATTTTCTGTGACCTCCCTTTGCGTACCGCTTCAGTAGTTATTTCGAATTTAACACACTATTGTTTTTTAAATTATCTATTGAGAAATGACTAGTACGTCTCTTATAGGCTGCAAGTCCTAAGTCCTCTATCAAAATACGCGATATGGTTCTAGGTGCTATCTTCATCACCCGTGATAAAATCCTTTGCTTTCGGATAGGATTTTTAGAATTCTTTCCCTTACTGCTTTGACTACCTTTTTCGTACGAACACTACGTGGACGGCAAAATCTTTTTCTGTCACAAACAGAGGAGGTCTCATTGTACCTATTAAAAGCCCGGTACACAAACATTTTACTAATACCAAGCGTATGGAGAGTTTTAAGAATTTCATTTGGCTCCATACCTACTTTGTGTAATGCAATCACAGCGA
The DNA here is from genome assembly GCF_905404315.1 of Leptidea sinapis. Lineage (NCBI taxonomy): Eukaryota > Metazoa > Arthropoda > Insecta > Lepidoptera > Pieridae > Leptidea > Leptidea sinapis. The sequence goes on along the minus strand of NC_066280.1, from coordinate 13,040,918 downwards.
TTCGGTTCTCTTTATCACCCCACTCCATTTTAATATCGCAATATATTGTAAAATGTATTGGCGCCAAAACGAGAAAACTGTATGAAAAATCATATTAAAGTGAATTTCAAATGTAATATTTTATGTATGAGTAATCTACGTCTTACACTCGCGATTTGTATGACACTTTGTTTCAGTGTGTGTGCTTTGCTGAAAATAAACATTATTTATTCAAACAAACCAATCTTTAAGTATATTTACAATACTATTCATTTAAAACTATCATTACGGGGAAGCGTACCAAGAATACTGGCAGCATTTCCGCGTTGGATTGCTAGGCTGATCCGATGACCGAAATAGCTGCCAGCAATTGGGTTTCCAGTAGCCCTATTAAGGCGCGAAGATAATACTTTGTATATTCTCCGCGCCTCTGGGGCCCATGGGCTAAGTGTCTCGATACCAAAAGGTACACAAATGTAAGACTCACTGAGACCGAACAATAAAAAAGGGATTGTGTGTGTGAAACTAGGATAAGTGGATTTTTTTTCACATTATAGACATTTAACTAAAAATTTTTGGAATAATATTCCATTAATGGTATAAAAATCGCTTTATCAATCTTAATTTTATACTTGGAAAATTGGAATGATAATGGGAAATATTAAAAGTAGACTAAGTCTCCAACTAATATTTTTATTGAACTCTGTGTCTTAGCCCTGGTTAAAATGAGTAATAGTCTATATACTACACGGTCAGCTGCTGCGAACTATAGGCGCCGCCCGACCGTCACGCGAAATGCAACACACAGACGAAAAAGTTTAAGACGATGTAATATAAGTTTCACTTTAATAATAATAACTAGAGGTTAGTTCTAAGTTCAATTTATTTCGACGTTTTCACAGCTGTCTAGACGATGATCTAAGATTACTGATTAACATTCAGAAATCTTGAAATGTTTCTAATAATTCTGCAAAACTGATTTGCTTGAAGGCCTCCGTTGGCCTTGATCTCTGCAAGCTTTTTTGTGCCTCCATTAGTATTTACTAATTTTTGAGCTTTATTTAACCAGTTCTTATTTAGGAATACCTACTGACAGAAAACTGATTTCATACTTGCTTTTATGAGTTGGCTATAAACATAAATTTACATGGGTTTTTTGTTTCTTCTATTCATACGTGAATTTTAATATTTATAAATCCAGTGTCCTGATGTTTCTTCCCAGTGCAACTCCTAAACTAATGAACGCATTTTAATGGGGATTACTTCATGGAGTGTAGTTTAGTCCATCTGTTTGAGTATAAATATCACACCATCTCCTTTTTCGTCTCCCTCTATGTCTAGAGTCTAGAGCCTTCCCATGATATCCATTCCGTAACTCTTTTTCAAACAGTGTTTCATTGTCTCCTAAAAACATGTCCATACAAAACAAATATTGGAAATAAACATAATTATGGGTCCCAAATCGAAATAAAAACTATCCATTCTCTCAAGTGGTACTTAACTGCACTCCACGAAGTAATCCTCAATAAAATCCATTCATTAGTTTAGGAGTTCATTGGAAACAAACATCAGGACACTGGATCTATATATATTAAGATAAGATAATTGGTTCGAGTAGGTTAAGAAAAGTTTAATTTAGGTAAATTAAGTGATCCCTTAGTTGTATCTATTTTTTTATATTTACTATATCAATAATCCGGCGTGCATAAAAACAAATCCGACTCAATTGTTGTATTAATTACCCGCGACTTTGTCCGCGTGGAATAGTTCCTTAGGGAGCATTTTTTTAATTTTTGTACACAAAATAATCAAAATCATAGTTTGGCTTGAAAGCGTTATTTTGTTTGGACTCCATACGAACTTTCGTCCCCTTTTTCATCCGCATACGTTCGAAATTTCCAAAACGCTAGAACAAATATTAATTAATTTCTTATCAACTGCCTGAATACAAAGTTTAATGGTGTCATCTTTGATAATGACAAACTTCCATACGAACTCCATCCCCAATTTCAACCCCTCAAAAACTCTTCGTCATGATAAAAGGTAGCTGATGTCCTTTCTAAGGTCTAGTTTACACTAAAATTCAACAAAATTTGTTTTAGTAGTTTAGGCGTGAAAGTGTAACAAACTAACTTACATTCACATTTTTTAATATTAATAGGGATTGTATTCATTTGAATATTTTGCTTCGAGTTAGTCTCAATATAATAAAATAGACTACATGTGAAATTGAGTAAAATTCTTAAATTTTTAAGTTACACTTAGATGAATTTGTTCTGTTTTTAAAGTGACAACCCTCACTTCTGGGATTAATTTCACAAATAAAATTTGACAAGAAAATTTATAAACGATGCGAACTCGGACCCACGACGTCTTGCGTTTCGTGCGAGCTCTCTTCCAACTGAGCCAACCGTTCGAGTGACGTATCGTTGATAAATCTTGTATGTATTTTTGAACTCTCAGGCTGTGGCTTCATCTACAGGATCTACTTTCATACCGCATCGTTCATAAATTTTATTCTTGAAATTGTATTTGTATACTTAGAAGTTATAGTTTAGCTCCTGTGAATCCTCTGGTGTTGCAAAATCACTTAACACCAGGTGACCTGTACGCTCGTTTGTCCTCCTATTCCATAAAAAAATATAGATTTAAGTGATAATAACTATTCCAAGATATAGAGTTCTAATAAAAAATATCTCTAAATTAGCACTAATTTCACAATTTTTGTAGATAATTAATAATGATTTCAATATTATAATTTCAATTATACAAATGATTTAAGTTTTCTTTAGTGTTAATTCCGCCAATAGTTTTTTAACAATTCGAAAAGTGTTTCGCCTCTACACGAGGCATCCTCAGGACGTGTTCTCTCGCCAGAATCTGGCACGAGACGTCGCACGAATTGTTTAAAAACAAATATTGGCGGAATTAACACTAAAGAAAACTTAAATCATTTGTATAATTATGGATTTCCGCAAAGTAACGCCTACTTCAATAAATTTTCATAATTTCAATTAATTGTTTTAGACGAAGATGGCGACTACGGAGGTATACAAAAACGGCAACACACAGACATTCGTAGAAAAGGCACCATGGTAAGTTTATAGTCAAAATATGATATATTATATAATAGTCGGTTGAAGTATAGAACTCAGATCAAGGATTGGTCTCCGCTGCGATCCAACTAGATACCGCAAGCGGAGTCGTAAAGTGCGTCAACTAATACTACGCCCAACCGGGCATACTCGAGCCAGTCTCGGACAATGTGTGACGTTGAATTGCCACGTTCTGCCACTTCGATGATAATTTAAACTGTACAATTAAACATATTATTTAATAGCGTGAGGGCGGTCGCTCCATTGCCAATCTGTGGTATCATTTAGAAAGTAATTTATGTTATAGTAACCTTTACCACACAAACGTTTTTGCACCCTTTTTATTAGCTATGTATATTTGTTACAGTCTCATTTGAGCAAGATTTAGATCCACTTTAAACGGCCAGATTTCGTTCAAACTTCGTAGATTTATCGGGGACCGATGACAATACATTAATTTGACAAAATTATTCCATTTTTAAATTTGCAAAATTAGATTTTTGTTAATATATATAATGTCTATAAGGCAGGAGTTGATGTTAATATTAAGTTTCAAAATAAACTTTCTAGTTTTTAGTTTGGTTTTCTGTATAAAGCGTGTTATTTAGTTTTTTTAACAATTCTTTTGAATTTAGTAATACATTTATTTTGAACATTTTCTGGGATCTTGTTGTATTAACATATGCATCGCCCCACAAAAGTTAACATTATGGTTATGACAGTTTCTAGCAAATTCACTTAAGTACCTATGTTTATACATAACATTATCAAGAATATATTGAGAAGCAACAGTACAGATGTTAATTTCCTTAAATTTGCTCTCAATTATTCTTTAGAACCTAGGTTATAAATAGTGCGAATAGTTCTCTTCTGCATCACAAATTTCGGCAGCGTTGCTCCATAGCAATATACCATAAGACATAATACTATGGAAATAACTAAAGTAAACTAGTCGCACTGTATCTATGTCAGTTAATTCTTTAATCCTTTTAACCGTTCATTATTGTATGTAAATCGTTCGACATTGTTTAAAAGAACAAAATAGTTGAATAGTTTAATTTCAATTTATTAACTTAGTAGAATTTTATTCGTTTTAATTTAAGCTTCGTAACTTAAAATAGCCCGACGTCATTTTTAAAATATAGTATTAATAGAATATAGATGAATTCACAAGAATATTACTTGCAGTTAGAACAAAAATTGAAAAACAATAAGAACAATAAATAACTTGTAAATATTTATAGAATTTAAGGACAAATTAGTCACCTGATGGTAGGTGATCACCTCGATGCTCTTGGAAGGAATTATAAAAAGGTTGTCGGCCTTTGACTTTCTCACTTAATTCAATGTTGACTTCAAAATACCACAGAAGGAAGTTCAAGGTTAACTACAATACTTTATCAGTGTTTTCTAATCGTTTATGGAGTATTATGTGAGCCGCTAAAGTATAAATACTTTACTGCAGACTTACAGAGCCTTACAAATAAACGTGATATAAAGTTATTTCTGATAATAAATCAAAAATATGCAAAATGTTTACAAATATAGACATTTTGTATGACTGGTTTATTATTTGTTTCCCGCGTTTATTTGTATGGCTGCCTGACATTCGGAAAACTTCAAAAATGTCATTGTAATGACATTTGACAGTGTTGTCAACGATATAGTCACCAATAAGCATATTCTTGTTTTATTCTCAGGTATAGTAGGTAATACCAACTTATCTGTGAGGTCGCGAAAATAGGAACTACGTTCGCCATCTTGAAATGTCATTCGACTGTCAGTGTCTACTACTTTCGAGTGTTCCGTGTGTTTTAATGCGATACTTCTGAATTTTATGCGTTAAATATGCCCCGAGTTTTGTGCACATTGGAATTAATTAGCAACACTGAAACGGCGATCGTGACACCCATAGTTCACAGATAAGTTGGTGACACTGTATATTATGTATATTGTAATATTATACCAACTTTATTAGTAAGGCCGACAGAGTATATGTATAACAAGTTTACTTTAGGTATGTAAATATACGGAAGCATGTTGAACATTGAAGGAAACGTGCAATCATTTGACATAATTTTAAAATAGTAATTACAATATGGCGAAGAATTATAATCATAAAGTTGTTTAAAACGTAGTGGATTTCATTTTTCTCCATTTCTAACAAGATTATAGCCGTCATATACCAATCTATCAATGACTGCACGTTTCATACAATCGAGTGGATCGCTTTTTTCTTAGAGAGTTTCGCTAGGCTTATGTTGAGAATTGAGATGTGTTTAATTGACCCTTAGAGACATTTGATAATAGTTGGCATAAAGCACAAGACTTAAATTAAATGAATAAGATAAAAACAATGTTAGATAAATTTTGTTATATTCAATTCGTTATCTATACTTGATAATTTTAACTAGTTTTGTTTACGTTAACAATATTATGTTTGTTATGTTACTGTGTTTGGATTCAATTTAAAAGAGATAAATTGGAAATTATAAATCCGGGTCATACTGCCCTGGCACATTTGAACTGATACATAATAATAGAAAGAAGGAAGTAAAAATCCTGAAAATACTGATATTATAAATGTGAATGTATGTTTGTTTGTTACGTTTTTACGCCGGAGCTACTGAACCGATGTTGATGACATTTTGGCGATAAACTTGGCTTGGGATAGGTCATAGGACATACATTTTATCCCGGAAAAATACATGATTCCCGCGGGATTTGTGAAATACTGAAATTCACGTCGATGAGCTATAACTATACCAATAGTAGGCTTAGTTTGCCATAACAATCTTCCTCGAAATAGGATTCATATGTCGGGAATCGGAACTGGAATAGGACATAAGATTATCTTCAAATCCAAACTTGCTTATTATTTTAAAAACCCTTTATCTACGCGGACGAAATCGTGGGCATCAGTTAGTAAAAAATAAAATTAAAAAAATTGTTCCTAATATTTAGAACGGAACAACAGAATCAAATATATAATATAATGTTAATGTGTCTGTACGTTCCATTCTTAGACTTTTCCCGTTTTCGGTTACATATAAGTTTGATAAGATTGTCAATTAGATAAAACTTTATTATTTATTAAATTAAATATATCTAAAATATGTTACAAAAGAACAAGATCGTCACTTTCCATACCAAACAGCTGATATAATGTCAATTGACAATCTAAAAAGCACGATTAAGCCGTCTACACACGCCTGCTTAGGCAATACACGTGTCACGCAGCAGCCATTAACCTTTTGTGTGACATTGCCAGTCGGTGGATGGGTCCAAGGTCAGCGACAACTTCACTATCCACGACCTGTTAGCCAGGGTTTCGTATTTACACCATCAGTTCTCTCATAATTATTTTCCTTCATAAGTCAACAAGTCCTTTTTTTATGTCAATAAGGAATGAGACGAGCAGGACGTTCAGCTGACGGTAATTAGTACGTCCTGCCCATTACAATGCAGTGCCGCTCAGGATTCTTGATAAGCCCAAAAATTCTGAAGTCTCATTTGCCCAGTAATTTAACTAGCTGCGGCGCCCTTCAGACCGAAACACAGTAATGCTTACACATTACTGCTTCACGGCAGAAATAGGCGCCGTTAAGATAATAAGCCTCTATCTCGAGTTATCAGCAAAGAGTGTCATGAATCAATTATGTAAAAATCAAGATATATTTATTACAAGCTGACCCGGCAAACGTTGTTTTGCCATACAAATTATTTTTAGAGTTAAACTGTTTCTTGGACATTGCAACATTACTTTATTTTTCTAAAATAAAATAATTTTTCCAAAATAAACGTAGCCTAAGTTACTCCTTATAACATCAGCTACCTGCCAATAAAAGTCCCGTCAAAATCGGTCAGCCATTTCAGAGATTACCCGGAACAAACAGACAGACAGACAAAAATTGTAAAATGTGTACACATATACATGTAGTAAGAAACGGTTATTTAGATATTACAAACAGACACTCCAATTTTATTTATATGTATGTATAGATAAATAACACGCGGCGGTATTTGCATATCAGAGTTGGCTTGACTAATTAATTACTCAGGAATCCATAGAGATATCGACTCAGATTAAAGATTGGTCTCCGCACTACCTAAGAACAATAGCTTTTTTTATGATGGCAACTATTAGATACTTATGTGCGTGGCATCTTGACACTCAATGGCATCTGTCAAATTTTTTCACATACGCTTCGTGTTATTTTACATTGAAATTAATAAAATACAAAATACTCAATTATTAGCAAAATTTAACAGAACATCTGGCACGACAACGTCAAACATTGTTCGTGACTGACTCGCGTACTTGGGCGTAGTATTAGTTGCCGCACTTTGCGACTACGCCTGCGGTATCTAGCTGGAGCGCAGCTGATTTTATAAATACTAATTGATTTGAGTATGAAAATTACATATTTCTTCCTCTAGCATAATAATGAACCTTCAAATACAAAAGTCCCCTTCGCATTGCGCTTACAATCACAGTCGCCTTTTATATGTAATCCGAAACAACACTGTATCTAACCCGATATACAAAACATGTAAATCGGATATATATTATATGGGTTCCAGAAAATCTAGGTGTTTTTCAACATTCTGCAGAAGGATTCTGCTCGAGAATTCTCAATAAATTTGTTTTTAGTCGAGATGGTATAACAGGTCGCTCTGCCATTCATACTTCAAATGATACCAGTCGTACACACTTAACTCGAATTATTTAATAAAAAACAAACCAGTTATTTGACCATGAAGATCATGTAACAATATTCAAAGCAGTATTGAATATTAAGTCAAAATTGACATGGCACCGACTTCAAAGCTATCAATATGTAGCACATACATATAATAGTATTTTATTAATATTAAAGGTAAAGGTTTGCATAAGATGTGTATTAAATTAAATTCTTATTAAGTTATCTTATACTTTTCAGTTTTTGAAGACGTAGTTTCTTTTTTACTTTTTAGTGTCAGTTAATTATAATAACATATAATCAACCTGAATGATAAATCCTAAAATAAATCGTACACAAAAAACAGTTACATCATCCAAGGAAACAAAAATTTTCATAAAATGAAAAGTACTGCGCCAAAGTACATAAAATTTTTATGGGACCAAATAGCATCTATTCCGCATTGAACTAAAGAAGAATCACGTAAACCGTATCATAAATCTCAGCGTAATCGGTGTACATACATAAAAAATACCGATCGAATAGAGAACCTCCTCCTTTTTGAAGTCGGTTAAAAATTAGAAACCGCCTCATGTATTTCTGGAACCCTTTTTATAAGCAAAATGCGTTCAGTTGAAATTTTATTTTTTCGTTGATTATATTGTTATTATTACTTTGGTTATAATATGCTCAAATAAAAAAAATATAAAAAAATTATTGAATTAGGCGTTACTTTGCGGAAATCCATAATTATACAAATGATTTAAGTTTTCTTTAGTGTTAATTGCGCCAATATTTGTTTTTAAAACAACTCGACACGTGTTTCGCCTCTACACGAGGCATCCTCAGTCTCGTGCCAGATTTTGGCGAGACAACACGTCCTGAGGATGCGTCGTGTAGAGGCGAAACACGTGTCGAGTTGTTTTAAAAACAAATATTGGCGGAATTAACACTAAAGAAAACTTAAATTATTTGTGTGAATATAAAAAATAAATATGTTTATTAAATATAAAAAAATACAGCTATATTTCAAAAGGTGTGGATGGAATTCGATCTTGTTTCGGTACTAAAGCTTAGTTTACATGAGTCAGGTGCGACCGAGCCAACTAGCGAGCGAGTAAAAACCAGGCAAACACGACTTTACAATGTATACGAACATCTCGCGCGTACGTGCCCGGGCGAGTTTGTCCCTTAAGGTACGGACAGACGTGCTCAAAAAAAGTGTGCTTTTAAGTATGCTTAAAGTTAGCATGCTCATGCAACTGTTCACATTTGCCAGCAATAAGCATGCTTGCTTAAGCATACTCATAAATAAGCATGCTCAAAGCGAACGTACCGGACAAACGTGCTGGTATTTGGCACCACGCTCTTGTACAAAATGGATGTACAAAGATATAGTGACAGTGATATCCATACAGAACTCAATAAAATAATCATATTGCTTGCAACGGAATTGTGTAAGAACCTTTTGGTGAAAAAGAAAGAAACAAAAAAAAAGGAGAATTTGGGTTCGTAATTAATAATAATAGCATGCTAATAAGCAAACGTGTTCAGACGCGCTCGGAGCACGCCCCCTTCTACCCGCGCCTCAGGTAGCATGCTCGAAAATCAAACCGCGTCGGTTGATATTTGAGCACGCTCTAAATAAGTATGCTCATTACAGTACACACGTGCTACTAATGAGCACATGCTCAATAAAAGCATGCTCTCGTGCTAGTAATGAGCACATCTGTCCGTACCTTTAGTACCTGTTTTACTCGACTCGTTCTGTCTACGCGTCATACGTAAGTAACTCAGTCCAAAAGCGATTCGAATGTTACTACATAATTATTTCATTGCTGATGTTATGTTATTTCCCATATTGTGTTGCGCTAAATTACTTACGAGCTATTAGGCTCAGTTTGCTAAGTTTGGCACGGGCATGCTGGCGTTATGTAAACCTAGCTTAAGAGCGTCTCAGCTGTTTAGCACTCAACTTTCGCACTATGCTACGAAGATCATGACATCATTCGTACACAGTGTTCACTATCTGCGCAAAATGATCAACGCAAGACTCGTATCAAGGTCAAAGTTATATATGCATATGCAAACTAATAATACTAATCATTATTTTTCTGTAAAATAATACTTTTAAAAACTTTCTTTTACTTGTTTTTTTTTATAGACTCACTTTTACAATGTAGTTATTAACAAAATTTTACTAACAACGCAAATCATCGTTAACTATATAATAAGGGTCACCAAAATAAAGAAAAACTTAATTTTTCTTATTATTTAATTTATAATTTAAAAAAATATTTTTTTATATATTATATTTTTTTAATAATTTATTTATTTATTTAAAACATCACAAAATCCACAGAACTTAAATTAGGTTATAATAATACTATTTTGTAGGACTAACATCTAATAACGGATTTACAATATTTATAATAAGACATGATATTTGTGCGTGTGGGGTTTGGTGAGAGTGCGTGCGTGTGTGTGTGCATGTGTGTGTGAGTGTGTATGTGTGTTTGTGAATTATTCTAAATTTAACCTTCCTTTAGATTTTTATTAACACTCCTTTTAAAGCAGCCTTTACTGTTATTAAAAAGTTCAGTACTGTTGAATTGCTTATTATAGTTGCATAGAGTGTGACAGATTACCGAATTTTCATAATAATTAGTATGACTCAGCGGGACTTGGAATAGAGGCGTGTGTCTAGTGCGAGCTGACGGCATAATAACTAACTCATAGGTTATATTTGTCCGATACCGGCTAGATTTTGGGTACCACAACGGTACCTATTTCTGCCGTGAAGCACTAATGTGTAAGCATTATTTTGTTTCGGTCAGAAGGGTGCTAGTGAAATTACTGGGCAAATGAGACTCAACATTTCTTATGTCTCAAGGTGACGAGCGCAGTTGTAGTGCCGCTCAGAATTTTTGGGTCTTTCAAGAATCCTCAGCGGCACTGCGTTGTAATGGGCAGGGCGTATCAATTACCATCAACTGAACGTCTTGCTCATCCTCATCATCAAAAAAAAACCGATAAAAATAAAACTGTTTATTTACGATGTCTAAACTATTTCTGCAACCTGACTTTTTGGAACTTAAAAGCCAGACGTTGATAACTATTTCCTAAAATGCTGAGGCTATAGATATTATTTTAAGCATTGTATATACACAAATACCACTGAGCTAACCGTTCACCGTTTAGAGCACCGTCACGGAACGCCGTAGGTCGTGGGTTCGAATCCCGCATCGTTCATAAAATTTTGTTTTTCAAATTTTATTTGTGTGTTAATCCTAGAAGTGAGGGTTATCACTTTAAAAACATAACAAATCATTGTATATACAAATATACATTGAAGTATTAATTGACCAAAGTTTATAGCACCACGCTTAAGGCCTTTGAGCTTTGAGCTGACAATAAAAAAAAACTACGTTTAAAAAAACCGACTTCAAAAACTGAAAAGTATCAAATAACTAAAAATTTAATTTAATACACCTTTACCTTTAATATTAATAAGATACTATTATTTATATGTGCTACCTACTAAGCCAAAGTACGGAATTTTTTTATGGGCCCAAATGGCATCTATTCTGCATCGAAAAAAAAATACGTAAATCTGATCATAAATCTCAGAGTAATCGGTGGACATACATATAAAAAAAATACCGATCGAATTGATAACCTCCTCCTTTTTGTAGTCGGCTAAAAAACAAAAGATTTGTGTTAATATAATCGAAAACAACGAAATGTTAAAGGTTGGTAGAGTTCAGTGACTGACCGGATTTCCCGTTGAGCTGGCATAATGTCATGATAATTGTTTGGATTTTTACAAGGACAGGCGCGTTGGCCGAATGCCATATGTTGTTTGATATATTTTAGTATCATGATGGGCATACTTCATGTTAATTCATTCACAAGACAAAAAAAAAAATCGGAAGTTGCAGCTCGACTAACCAAAAAAGAACCGACTTCAAAAACACTGTTCGAAAACAATAGATATTATATGCACAAAAGAGTATAAAAATAATTGCGTATTTTTATACAATCTAATTAATTAATGTAATTCTAGTTACGATTATTGTCATTTTTGGAATCGGTGTCCTTCCGCCGCGACCCGCTCTCGCTTCTCGCCTCCTCTCGACTCAAGAATATCTCATCTATGTAGTTACAATCGTATCTTGGATCACACCGACTCCAAAAATTACAATAATCGTAACTCGAATTAAAGAAAGAAAAAAGACGGTATTGGTTTGATTTATTGTTTTTTTTGTCTAATTTTGTGTGATAGTGTTAATGCGGTTCACAGAATATATCTTCATACTAAGTGTCAACGCTATAAGTCCTTATTCAAATTCAAATTCAAATTCAAATATTTTTATTCAAAATAGGATTTAAAATCACTTATTGAACGTCAAAAACTACCACCCATTCAAAAGGGACTGTCTCAGACCTGAGAAGAATGGGCGCAAGAAACTCAGCGGTTTTTTTTTTAAATATAAAATATGGATTACAATGCGATATCGTACAATAAACATTTATAATTAAAGAGCCTGAGGGTGTTCGCTTTATTCCCAGTCCGTGGTGTCATTAAGAAAATCGTTTATTCTATAATAACCTTTCCCACACAAACGTTTTTTAACAATTCTTTAAATTTCATAACACATTTATTTTGTACATTTTCTGGGATCATATTGAAAAAGCATATACATCGCCCAACAAAAGACTTACTAACTCGACCCAACCGAGTAGTAGGCATAACACGTTTATGTTTGTTCCTCGTGTTAACCTTATGAATGTCACAGTTTCTAGGAAATTCCTCAATGTGCTTATGAACATACAGAACATTATCAAAAATGTATTGAGAAGCAACAGTCAAAATGTTTATATCTTTATATTATAGTTTCGGAAAAAAGTGGCTGTTACATACACGGACATACAAACAGACTGACATGACTATAAGGGTTCCGTTTTTTACCATTTGGCTACGAACCCTAAAAATGGCATTAAAAAAGCAAAGTTACATATATAAAAATCAATATTTGTCATACAGTAATGATGCATTATTTGTGTCAAACGCTGAAGAAATAGTGATGTGCGAGTGTAATTATAGTAGTGATGTAATGCTAATGGAGATTGATCTCACACACATTACATAATTGGTATTAAAGTTTGATCGGGTGTTAGTTTTATATGCTATTAAGCAATGAGGAGACCACCAAGCGTTGATGGAATAAAAGATACATTTTTATTTTAAAAGGCATTTATTTTCTCAAAATTGATTCCTTTAGAATTCTTTTTGATGTCATTTCTAATAACTACTAGATACTACTACCGCTTCGGAAACAAATGGCGCTCTGAGAGAGAAGAAGTGGCGCAAGAAACTCTCCGAGCATTCTTTTTTTGCTCTCTTTTCATTAAAAATATACAATATTGTACAGTCATTTCTATCGCTATAAAATAATCACAATCTAGTCCCAGGCTGTCCGATCATTTAGATATTCAGCAGTGGAGTAATAGGTTTTACGACAGATTCATTTTTTTATAAAACATTTAAATTTATTTATAGATAATGCCTGAACAGTGGTTGGGACTTTATTATAGAAGTGTATTACCTACATAACATTACATTTACCCTTAAAGCTATTATGTATCTTATGAAGCCTACTGGAATTAGCTGCAAGCAATCCCTTATTTCTAGTGTTATAATAATGAAAATCACTATTAAGAGCAAAAAGGTGACGATTTTTGTGAACGTATATTAAATTTTCGTAAATGTACTGACAATTAACAGTCATAATATTTATTTCTTTAAATTTTTCTTTGAGAGACTGTCTATAACCAAGCTGATATATAGCACGAACAGCTCTTTTTTGCAGAGCAAACACTATATCAATGTCAGCAGCATGACCCCATAGTAATATACCGTACGTCATTCATGTATACCGTCGTCATTTATATATCAATTCCTCATAGTAGAACGTGTTTATTTATTTATTTATGATTCCTTACAGCTAACAAAATGAAAAGAGTATATTAAAAATTATACAGAATAGATACGCCAATTAAAAGGAATACTATTAACAGTACAATAAGTATGTGACAAAGTAGTTTAAGACAAAAACGAAAAATACTAGAAAAACTTACAAGAAAAAATTAAATAGAAGGAAAAGAAGAAATCGTGTCCACATTGAGTAACTGAAACGGTGAGTAGGTTGTGTGGTGTGAATAGTGTGAGTGAATGTGTTCGAATATAATGTTTAAATAACGATGTGAGACTAATAATTTATCCTGAATATACTGATGATTAACTCCTGCAATTTAAACAGTTTAATACCAGTTTTTTGAACCTCAGACGTGATAAGTTGAAAATGTCGACGGAAGAAAATTTCTTATTATATATGTCAGGAATTCGAAATAGAGGTGAATATTTAAGATACTTAGTAGAAGCAAAGGGAATGTAAAATTAATTAGTATGCCTAGTACGCAATGTTGGTACCTGGAATGATATTTTATTTAAGATATCTGGACAGTCAAATTTATTATGTAATATATCATAAACGAGTAACATATCAATTACATCTCTACTATCTTCCAAGATATCGATTTTATGATAATTACAGGCTTCTTTGTAGTCTATAGAAATGAATTTAAAATTCAATTTTTTCATAAATATCTTTTGTATTTTTTCAAGGTGTTATGCACAAAATGTATTTGAGGGGCGAGTTTGCAAATTGTTCAACGAAAATGAGAAACTTCAGGAAATAGATTTGTTCATTTGTAATACAAATAAATTCCATAAAACGTGTTTATAGATAGCAATGGCTAATGTATTCGCTTACTTAAGTTGACAATTCATAATTATACGATTATTTTTTTGTAACTTAATTATATAATTTAAAAGCTGAGTAGGAAGCTCCAGGGCAAAAGTAATAGTTATAAATTTACGCTTTCTTTTGTGAAATTAAATGACTGTATGTTTCTTTAATAAAAATGATATTTTATTTCTTACAGCATAGTTACATTTTTCTTGAATCGAGACGAAACAAGATATCTTTGTTTTGGTATATTCTAATCTTCTGATTGAGTTGGCATTATCCAGTCTGTACTAGAGTACTATTACCAAAATCGAAGTTTCGGTTGATGGATCGTACGTTGTCCTATTACGGAAATGTTTCGGACACTGACCGCTACTATATACCACTGGACTGGCGGGTGTCAAAGTGATATTCGCCATTTTGGCGCTGTTGGTCGTGTAGCGAGAGTCTGCGCTACTAAAACTAGTGATGACAACCTCAGCAAACACCGATAGATTGTGGGAAAAGATTTAAACAAAAATGTACTTTATTACGTTGATTTTACTGACAGTGTCCTCTTCTTTTTTGTTATGTGTAGTTTTGGGTTTTAATTAGGAGATTATTGGATCCCAGGTGTTAGATAATTTCAAATCGCCACAGACTAAGTAAATCGACTTTTACCTTGACACAAATTAAGTCGTATTAGTCAAGCTATTTCCCTGCGCACTTGAAATAGGGTAAATCAACTCAGTTTATGCATTTCTGCTATGTGTAAATATTCGTTAAACTAAAACTATCCCATATACAACTTTGCATTACGTACTAGTTAATATTTAGATTATATGATGTTCAGAGGATGTACTCAACAGTACATTGTAAAACATTATAAAGCAATCAATCAGCGCAAAATTATGACCATGGCTTTTCTCTGGGCATCCAATTAATGGAAAGACGATTAATAATGAATAGTAATAGCGATGCAGAGTTTCAAAATCGTTATTACTTCCCATTTTTTTTTTGGAATACCCGCAATTTTTTTATTTAGGTTTTATTGTTTTACACGTATGTAGGTAATGTTTATTGTTAAAGTAAAGTAAACTTTATTCAATTAGGCTTAAACTAAGCGCTATTGAATCGTCACTATAAATATTTCTTTAAAATTACTGAATCTACCATATGTTCGGAAAAAGTAGAGCTCGTGAGAAGAACATACAAGAAATTGAACGGCCACTTTTTAAATCAATAGAGTATTTTACAATGACTGTAATATCAAATATTTCATCAAATGTAATAAATAATAAACTGTATAAATATAAATTATCTTAAATTGGATGCATCAACCTTTAGAGCCTGAATTCATAGTTTGTGTAAGGATACTTCGTGAACATGATGGTCGTGATTACTGTCACAATTAGTAATTGCATCTAATAAAGAGACCCCGCTCTCCCCTACTACTCTACCAAAATTTTGAATAACAGAAAAGAGTTTCCTGTTCGATTTATTCTCAGGTATAAGGTATAGGCCTATCTGTTCGAAGGTATGCTTGATTTTGATGTTCATTGAGTGATTTTAAGTCCTATTTTAACAAAAACATTTAGTGTATGGTAATTTGAGCTGGAAAGATAATATTTTTGGCTCACAACCGAGGCATGGTTTTAGGAATCCTCATCTGGGGGCATAAAAAACAACGCACGTTGTTTGCTATGAAACGCATTCCTGTCTCGGCGCCGTGTCGAGCATCCCTTAGATAGCACCTTCTGTTATATTTTTATGAAAATAAGGGACGCGACGATCAGGACGTTCAGCTGATAGAAATTTATACGCCTTGCCCACTTAGGATTCTTGAAAAACCCAAAAATTCTGAGCGGCATTACGCAAGTAATTGCGCTCGTCACCTTGAGACATAAGATGTTAAGTCTCATTTCCCAGTAATTTCACTAGCTACGGTGCCCTTGCCGTGAATACTGCTTCACGATATAAACGGTTCACTTTACGGTTGTTGTACCCATACACGAGCCAGCGTCCTGTGCAAAGGAGCCTCCCACTGGTGAAATATTGCATCCTGTGCTATATCCCACTGGAAACTCCCAAGGGAGTGCCGCTTGCGCATCTCTCTCCGCAAGAGAAGGTCGCCTTCGATGAAGGCTTAGAGGGCACTTGCCCAAAGCCAACCTCAAGTGGTATTTAGTGAGTAGGCACTTAGGTTTTTACGTGAGTCCCACATAGTCAACAGACTTAGGCTGCATTGGAATGCATGAGCATTCACCACCTCCTCCCGTCGTTATCCCGGAGGGTAGCCCTTTCCCTTTGTCTGGGCGCAAAAAAAAATGCTTTGATTGTTTGTATTCATTGCAGGGGCGTGCATATCCTATACCTAGGCAATTAGGCAGTGTTTACCTCTTTATACACCGAAATAAATATAGCACTACAAGTAAAAATTAAAGTTGATTTACTTTAATTTGGTTCGGTTATTTTATATTCAAATTTCTATTAAACACCCACTCATATTTTTTTTTAAATAAATACTTAAATAAATAAATATATATTTTTTTTAATTAAATACGCTAGGTACCAGATACCTACGATAAGTAATCTTTACATATTCCAAAGCTCAATTTCGACTAGTTAGATCCACAGTGCCTACCTTGCTAGAAAACCAATGCACGCCCCTGATTCAGCGGTATAGTGTGGACGCAGCCTTAGGAATAATAGAAAATCGAACGAAAACAATAAGTTACGACATTGCTACCTACTGTATTGAGCCCGTGTGACAAACTGTTCCCAATGCATTGTTTTACACAAATGTGTAGCTACAATTGTGGCTTCAAACTATTTGTCGATTATGTAAGCTAACCCAAATACACAAAATTACCTTAAAACACCATATTATCTTAATATGTAAAACAGAGGTATTTACATGGTAAACGGATGCCGGCTAGATTATAGGACCACAACGGAGCCTATTTCTGCCGTGAAGCAGTAATGTGTAGGCAATTCTGTTTCGGTCTGAAGGGCGCCGTAGCTAGTGAAATTACCGGGCAAATGAGACTTAACATCTTACGTCTCAAGGTGTCGAGCGCAATTGTACTGCCGCTCAAAAATTTTGGGTTTTTCAAGAATCCTGAGCGGCATTGCATTGTAATGGGCAGGGCGTATCAATTACCATCAGCTGAACGTCCTGCTCGTCTCATGCCTTATTTTCATTAAAAAATATCTATTATGAAATACATGTCATGTTGATATATTTAATTTAAATTCAAATATTTTTATTCAATATAGGATGTGACATCACTTATTGAAAGTCACAAACTACCACCCATTCCAAAACGAATGCCTCTGACCTGAGAAGAACGGGCGCAACAAACTCAGCGGGCTTATTTTTTAAATAAAAATATGTTTACAATGTAAAGTTGCTCAATAAAACTTATCATTTATTTTTATTTTTTTTATTTAGTCCACAAAACTGACTACAATTGTATGGATTGCAAAGTAGTAAAATATACAAAAATACTATTTATCAATTGAGTCTACTGGCTGTGGACGTGGCATGCGTGATTAAGTGAAACAATAACTACAGCGCAACAAAACACGCTTACCAAACAAGCTTGATAAAAACAGGACTTATTCTAACAGACAATAAAAAAAAAGATTAACAGATTACTTACTTGCTAACTTATCTATGTACTTAATTTATTTTTTATTTTGGGTATATTGTCACAGAAGATATCTATATCATCTCTGTAATAATTTGCAAAAAATTGCATTCTATAAAGCGGACTATGATCACCAAGTTTGGTTCTGCTTTGTGGCAAACAGAAAGTCTTGCGATTATGTAAGCGGCTACAATCACGAGGCACAACGAACTTCAAGCGTTCAAGTAATTCAGGCGCGTCAATGTGTCCCTTCATTAGCTTTGCCAAGAAAATAACATCTGCAAACTTTCTGCGGTCTTTAAGTGATTTCATTCTATAGTAAGAGAGACGAGAGTCGTACGAAAACAATTTATTACATTTGAAGTCTTTGTAAGATAGATGGTATAGAAACCGTTTTTGAATTCGTTCTATTCTATCGGAATGAACTTGGTACCCTGGACTCCATACCGTGCTGCAATATTCAAGGATACTGCGGACAACACTGTTGTAAACGAGTATTGATATACTGGGATCCTTCAATATTTTCATTTGTCTGTAGACTAGCCCAGATATTTTTGATGCTTTAGATGTTATTTATTCTATGTGAGGGCGAAAACTTAAAGCCGAGTCTATTATAACGCCAAGGTCTCTGATACTATAAACTTCCTTAAGACTAACATTGTTTATTTTATATACGCAGTCTAACGGATTTTTCTTTCTGGTAAATTTAATGTGGAAACATTTTTCAATATTTAAGGACATTCCATTTGTGGTGCACCAAGAGTGAACAGCATCAATATCATTTTGTAGTGTTGTCACGTCAGCTTGGCTGTTAATAGTTTTGTAAATTTTCATATCGTCTGCAAACAATTTGAATTTAGAATTTAACTTGAGTGCCAAATCATTTATGAAAATTAAAAAGAATGTGGGACCTAAATGTGATCCTTGAGGTACACTCGATGATATTTTTATCTCATAGGACTTGAAACCATTTACAGCAACTAGTTGTGGCCGATTTCTTAAGTAAGATTCACACCAACGCAACAATGAGCCATGAATTCCCAAAAACTCAATTTTTGACAATAAAATATTATGGTTCACCATATCGAAAGCTTTTTGAAAATCAGTGTAAATTGCATGTACCTCACCAGTAGCATCTACAACCTCTGCGATGTCTGAAATATAACTAACTAAGTTCGAGGTAGTGGATTTCCGAGGGCGAAACCCGTGTTGATTAGGATCGAGATATGGAGCTATATGAGAATATATTACTTTTTGAATTAGACTTTCTAAGACCTTTCCACATATTGTTAAAACAGATATAGGCCGGTAGTTTTTTATATCTTTTGAGTTGCCGGACTTATGGACTGGTGTGACATATGCAATTTTCCATTTGGTAGGAAATATGCCCGTTTGCAAACAACAATTATATATGAGAGTTAGTGGTTTAACTAATTGGTGTGCGCATTTTTTTAGAAATATTGGAGCAATAAGATCTGGACCGGGTCCCTTAAGTGAATCCAAGTTTAAAAGGTGTTTTAAAACTTCCTCTTCAGTTAGTTGACAACTACCGAGTGGAGCATTGGGAATAATATTGTTTAGGTGTGGTGCATTTCCTACGAGACAGTTACTGGTGTTAGTATAGACCGATGAAAAATGTTTTGCAAAGGCGTCGCATATATTCTTTCCTCCTTTGGCCACAAAATAATCCAGACTCATTTCGTTCGGAATACAATTTGTACCATTTTTACGTTGCTGTTTAAAAAACTTCCAAAAGTAGGTAGGATCATCATGGATAGATTCGACAACGCGTTTTGTAAAGTTGTCATAACAACCTTTTATCATGATGGCACAACGTTCGCGTAGTAATTCGTATGATAATTTGTCCATTGAGTTGTTATATTTTTTACTTTTATGGTGGATTTTTGCTTTTTCTTTAAGTGCTCGTAATAGTGGACCTGAGAACCATAGGATAGTGGCTATCTCGCGGTTTCCGCATGGGTGTATGTCTATAAATAATGGGCATTAGTTTCTGGTAAAATATTTCCAGTTTTGCATCGACCGAATAGACATTGTGGAATAGAGACAACTAATTAATTTTATCCAGTTCATTACAGACATTACCATAGTCACATAAGAAGAAGTTGAGAAATGGTGTACGAGAAGGTTTCATGTAGCGGTTACAATTTACTTTTAAGTTAATTTGTAGGGGTGGGTGATGGTTGTCTATTGTGACCAAAGCATTTTCTTCTTTCTACTTGAATCCAATCTGTATCATTTGTAAGAACTAAGTCTAAAATACGTTCGTTTATATTTTGAATAGGATTGCATTGCTTCAGGTTGTTGAAAGCAACATGCTCTAAAAAGAGAGATTCAATATTATTACATAGTTGACCAGACATTAAGCCGTTTCCATTCGGATCAGCTGCCCAAGAGATGTTAGATAAATTTAAATCACCAACAATAATAGTGGGTGAATCTTGAGATATTTTGTTATTACAAATATCTGTCACACTTTTAAAAAAACATTCTAAGTAATCTTCTTTTACAGGCGGTGGAACGTAGACACCACAAAAATATATAAAAATATTATGACTGACTTTAATCGCTATCCATAAATCTTCACATACAGATTCCCATTCGTACTTCCTTACAGACTCAAATTTTTTACTAACAGCAATTGCTACGCCACCCCCTTCTTTTTTATGGTAAGATAGTGGACACGAAGAGCGATCTCGCCTATGTAAAATATAACGACTATCTTGGATTTCATTATCGAAAACCGTGTTGTTCAACCAAGTTTCGGTTAAGATTATAAGATCGTAGTCCTGACATAGAGCCGATGTATAGATATCCTCTGTTTTGGTCCGTAAACCTCGTACATTTTGATAAAAAATTATTAACGCGAATTTCATACAATAAAAATGTTACTGCATGCTTATATAAATAATTTTCTAATTTAAGCCGTTAAGAGTTTCAATATTTTTTATCCACAGTGCTGCAGCTTCATTGTTTTTCCGAACAAATACACGACCATTTCTTATTATATTTAACAGCCTCAGGGCGGTCGCTCCATTCCCAATCCATGGTATCATTAAGAAAGTCATTTATGTTATAGTAACGTTTACCACACAAACGTTATTTAACAATTCTTTTGAATTTCGTAATACATTTTTTCTGGAATCTTGTTGTAAAATCATATACAACGCCCTTACGAGTACGACTTACAAACTCGACTTAGCCGAGTAGTAGGCATTATAGGTATATGTTTGTTCCTGGTGTTAACATTATGGTTATGACAGTTTCTAGAAAATTCACTTTTGTGCATACCTATATGCATATGCTCATTACATTATCAAGAATATATTGAGAGGCAACAGCCAAGATATTTATTTTTTTGCTTTCAATGAATATTTAGGACCCAGGTTAGAAATAGCGAATGGAAAGGGAAGACAAGAGGACTTGAGGTGACTAAACTAAACGAAACGTTTATTGACAAAGTTATATGCGGATTACATAAAAGTATATATCCACCTTGGGGCAGTAAAGTCTTCGAATGGCGACTACGTACAGGAAGACGTAGTGTTGGTAGGCCCCCATAAGATGGACCCACGCTCTGGTCATGATCGCCGGAATACATTGGATGAGGGCAGCGCAGGACCGATCGTCGTGGAAATCCCTGGGGGAGGCCTTTGTCCAGCAATGGACGTCTTCCGGCTGATGATGATGATGATATATCCACCTTAAAACATAGCAGACGAACGGTGGTTCTATAATTTGGTGTTGCGCAGAAAAAATTTCTTGAGAACTTCACTGTGCATGAAAGGATACATCTTTATGAAGATGATGGAACCTTATCGACTCTTTTCTGCATGGCTTCCTCAATCAAAAATAAAGAAGTGAAAACTTCTTTAGCTAAATTTCTTTTTGTTAGGGGTAGGGGGGTAGGGGAAAATCTTATGGGTGCACGTCACCGCCATGACTGGCGTACGCGATAAATCAATAATAAAAATTAATATAAATATATATAGTTAAACACTTTTTGGATGGGTGAAATCTCGTAAGTTCGCGTTACCGAAATGCTTACAGCAGTATATCTGTAGTTATACAGCTGACGTATTGTGCAAAATTAGTGCTGTAGTTTTTGTTTGATTATTAATTGAATTGTTTAATTGTACAATCATTGTGCAGTACAATAGTGAGCACTAAATAAAACAGATTTGGCCGAGTATCGTTAACTTGCTCCCAAGAATTGAAGAGTTCCGTTACTTTGTCATGGATTCCGTAATCAGAACCTAACCAATCTATCTTTGAAGTATATCCTTTCCAATAAAAAAAAACAATCATCGAAATCGGTTGGCTCGATATTGAGTTATTCGTAAATTTATCATCCACTTTGCTATACGTATGTAAAGCAAATTTAAGACTTATGGTTTTCTCATGGATACCATTTTCTGATGTGGACATTGGTCCAGAGACCACACGTTTTTTATATAGAAAATAAGGGACGAGACGAGCAGGACGTTCAGTTGATAGTAACTGATACGCCTTGCCCATTACAATGCAGTGCCACTCAGGATTGAAAAACCCAAATATTCTGAGCTGCACTACAAATATGCTCGTCACCTTGAGACTTAGGTTATGTTAAGTCTCATTTGCCTAGTAATGTCACTAGCTACGGCGCCCTTGAGACCGAAACACATTAATGTTTACACATTACTGCTTCGTCGTAGAAATAGGCGCCGTTGTGGTACCCATAATCCAGCCGGCTTACTGTGCAAAGGAGTACATACGGCAGACAAAGCCAACTCATAATCTTAACTAAATATAATTGTTAATGAACAAAACAAATGAAGGATAAACGCAGGATACCGTGCGTTGAGTTTTTGAAACGTTTCCGATAATTGCGCAAGCGCTCGCAATAGAGAAAGTGTTTGGTGTAGTCTAGTTGTGCGCATCGGTGGTAGAGCACGGTCGCGCATGCGCCGGCCCTGTGACGTCACGACTCACGAGCCTTGCTGGCTCCATGCCGCACTCTGCTGCAGCCAATGTGCTGGTATTTAAGTAAGTACATCCTTTTCATGTTCCTAGAGTGACTTCCTTCAATTCTCTACAACAGCCACCCTTAAAATATCATGTTTATTCTTCTCCGGGAATTCTTCAATCAAAAACTTTGACATCTATACATACATATAAATAAAATTGGAGTGTCTGTTTCTAATACTGAAATAACCGTTTTTTACTACATGATTATGAATACGGTACATATACCAAATAATATTTTTTACAATTTTTGTCTGTCTGTCTGTCTGTTTGTTCTGGCTAATCTCTGAAATGGTTGGACTGATTTTGACGAGACTTTTATTGGTAGGTAGCTGATGTAATAAGGAGTAACTTAGGCTACGTTTATTTTATGTTGAGGAAGTCGCGGGTACAGCTATTGTCAATAAAAATATAACTTATTTGGGAATAAGAAAAAAAAATATATAAATCCAGTGTCTTGATGTTTATTTGCAGTAAACTCGTAAACTAATGAACGGATTTTAATGTGGATTACTTCATGGAGTGCAGTTTAGTCCAACTTGAGAGATATGATAGTTTTTATTTCGATTTGGGACCCATAATATATTTATTTCCAATATTTCTTTTGTATGGACATATTTTCTATAAGAGAATTTATTGACTGTTCTGTTGTGTAATAATTTCATTATAACAACAGGGAGCATATTTTACGAAATAATTCTTGATGTTATGAAATATTATATATATATATATAATGAACAATATCTGCTTAAATGAGGAACAGGTACCTACATTTTTTAGGTAGGATTGTTCGTAATAGATAAAATAACAGAAAATTTTATTTAGACTCAAAATCTTTATTTACTGTAATAAAAAGAGTCTTTGCTGAGGTTTTGCTGTTAGCAATAGGACGTAGTTCCGAAAAACGTTCCAAGCCACAAAAATCACATTTTAAGGAAATCGTGTTTAAAGTTTAATAAGCATTATTGTATTCCATGCATGTGGGTTGGGCTACTAAGTTATTTATTTATTTATTAGGTTTATTTACAATCACTTACAATAATACACACAAATATAAAAAGTAGAACTAAAAACTAGGCACTAAATGTAGTGATTACTTACAAATAAACACAGCATGCACAGAAATAATAAATTTTAGGTACCTATTAAGTATTTAGAATAAGTTACGAATTAAACATTTTTTTTTAAATTAATAAATGAGTTATACACAGTTACATCAATTTTCCAATTATAACATTATTAAAGATTACCAATGATGCTGCAAATGGTCTAGTGGAATTTGACTAAGGGTCGGTTGCTTGAATAATAGTTAATTTTTACTAATAGTTACAGTAACCATTAGTTAGTTGACTATAGTTAACGCCTTAACCAGTAGTTAAAGTAGATGTACGTTGTTTCAACAAAATTTTGACTATGGTTAAGGTTTACTACAGTCAATTGTGTTGCTATACAAATAACCCCGGGGAAAACGTCAGTAGCAGCTGATCCAAAGCGCTCACTGCATGATTTCTGCAACATGAAATAAAAATTGAGGTTACTTTTTTACTTTAAATAGATTGTTCAAGTTTAAATAAGTACTTACATAAATAACCGTAGGTAGGTACTTACCTATTCGTTTGTCTTTCCACTGAATCCTTCACTTCAGCAACTATCCAAAGTACCGTACTTTTGGACATCCTATACCTTTCGAAAAATTCAACTTCATCCCAATAATCTAGCTGCATAATTCTAGCCCAGAATGTTTTAGGACGGCGATTCAACACATATTCTACTACAATTTCACCATCGGAAGCACTTTCCGAATCTTGAAAATGCCTTGCTACACTTAAATCCATTATTTTAGGTCAAAAATGCAAAACCGCGAAAGAGTCGATTGACGTAAACAAACAACTTAACAAATAGTCACAAAGATAACTACTACGTCCGCCTGTAGTAATTTTTTTTAACTAATAGTTAAAATTATAACTATAGTTATCATTACTATAGATTGAAAAACAGAATTTCGTCAATTTTAACTAATGGTTACTTTAACTATCGAATTTTAAGTAATAGTATCCTTAACTAGTGATCAAACAACGGGCCCTAAGGAATCAGCAAATATGTCAATATCAGCTTCAAAGTCATGATGTCATTTGTGACAGTAGGGCTGTCATATTTTTTCAATCCGTTAACATGAATCACGTGACCAGTTTTGTGTTCTTAACTCAATTTCGACATGATTGTGGTTTGGAACGTTTTTCTGGATTTACGTCCAATTATTAGAAGATTCCAATATAATTGATAATCAAAAAGCAACTAAAGTAAAACAAATAAATATGCCTTCTGAAAATGAGGTAAGATTAAAAATTTATATTCCAATAATATAATAATTATAAATAGTGCCATGTTATTTATAACTGTTAAATACTTCCTACAATAACTATATTTTTTATATACATATTTATATTGCAAGTTTTTGTTGTTATGTTGTCATAAAGGAAATATTAAATTAAAATTTATTATATATTAAGTTATAAATTAAGTCGGTACTCAAAACCAATTACAATCCTGAAATAACAGTGTTAAATATTAAGTTAAATAAATACTAACTAATTGATAAGTAGTAATTTGATATTTCAAACGCTTCCGTATAAAACTTCTTTGATAATGTTAGGTATCCATAAGATAAAATGCTGTGCTTGGTTTATTCTTTTATAAGCCTATCTAATCGATCCCACTCCTAGTTTGCCCAGAAATAAAATAATTTTAAAAATATAATTATTTGAAATAAAAAAAAATTTCAATTTTTCGTTAAGTTTTGTTTCGTTTAGAAGTTGGGGTTTGGGGGGTTCACATGTGCTATGTCATGTGAATACAATTAGCGAGGGTTCGTAAGTTAAAATATTACCTACGGTTGACAATGGTTATTTGTGGTAGTTACCAAACGATCCGTAATTAAATAACATTTTTGTACTTATGTGAAGGACTTCTTCTGGGAAGGACATGCAAATTGCTGTCAGTAATTTTGGAATTTATACTAGTGCAGTGTTTCCCGAACATTATTCTGCGATGGCCCGGTAATTAACACACTGCCCCTTTGTGGCCCACATAATAGTTTTAAACCCAAGCGGGTTCCAGTAGGTAAAATAATATTTACACATTAAACACACTTTAGCCAGTGGGAGTACTTTCCTTCGCACATACCGGCTAGATATTGGGTACCACAACGGCGCCCATTTCTGCCTTGAAGCAATAATGTATAAAAATTACTGTGTTTCGGTCTGAAGGACGCCGTAGCTAGTGAAATTACTGGACAAATGAGACTTAACATCTTATGTCTCAAGGTGACGAGCGCAGTTGTAGTGCCGCTCAGAGTTTTTGGGGTTTTTCAAGAATCCTGAGCGGCACTGCATTGTAATGGGCAGGGTGCATCAATTACCATCAGTTGAACGTCCTACTTGTCTCGTCCCTTATTTTCATAAAAAAAAACTATTTCTGCCATTCTTTAACTATCGGCTGGTATAATTATTGAACTCAGGATTAATTTGATAACTAATAACAGTTGCATGTAATTCAAATTCAAATTTTTTTATTCAAAACAGGTTATAAAATCACTTAATGAAAGTAAAAAACTACCATCCATTCCAAAAGGTATGCCTCAGATCTGAGAAGAACGGGCGCAACAAACTCAGCGGACTTTTTTTTTATAATATAAAGATATGGTCACAATGTAAAACTGTAAAATAAAATATATTATTTAAAAGCCTGTAGGCGGTCGCTCAATTCCCAACCACTGGTATCATTAAGAAAGTCATTTATGTTAAAGTAACCTTTACAACGTATTTCGTATTTCGTAAGACTTACTCACTCAACTTAGCCGAGTAGTAGGCATTATAAGTTTATGTTTGTTCCTGGTGTTTACATTATGGTTACCTAGCAAATTCACTGATGCGGCCATGAATATACATAACATTATCAAGAATATATTGATAACAATATCTGGACTGCCTCCCAGAACTAAAGTATATTTAAATATCATTATTCCAGACTTGTGAAGTTAAATAAATGTTATGAATACTGTACCTACATTTACGATCATTTATGGCCAACACATGTGTAAATATCACCATGTTCAGAAAACCATATTCTTCCAACTAATACTTATATAATAAATTATTTTTAAGATACTTAAGTAGTTTTTAGTCACCTTAAATGCAAATTAACCACTGTTACTTTTATGGAATGATGTGTTCTCCTATAATTGGTAGTACATACATATATTTAGTTATAAGGCATGTGTTAGATGTAAGTTAATATGTAGGTACAGCTGTTGGAGATCCATACAAATAAATAAATTAATAAATAAATAAATCACTCGAAAATGATATTTGAGTGCTGTAACAATATAATCTTTAGTAATTTTAAATCAAATAGGAATTCAAACAAAAGATAAACAACGACCTTCTTCATGATAATAAGAAAATAAGTATAAACATTGATAAGGGTGAAGACTCACTTGAAGTGGTTTGAAAATGTTTAAATCTTTTGAAAAAACACCTCAAGTGTTTATATTGTCGTAAGGTGTTGTTTAAAACTAATAGAATTAATTCACCTTTTGTTCTCTCACCTGTTGCAAAATAAATAAAAAAAAATATGTTTAAAAAAACCGACTTCAAAATAATAGTATTCGATTAATATTAAAGGTAAAGGTTTGCATAAGATGTGCATTACATTAAATTTTTTATTCAGTTATTTTATAATTTTTAGTGTCAGTTAATAATAATAATATATGTATAATCAACCTGAATGAAAACTCCTAAAAAAAATGGTACACAAAAAACAGTTAAATCATCCACGTAAACAAAAATTTTCATAAAATAAAAACTACTGGGCCACACTATGTAAATTTTTTATGGAACCACATGGCAAATATTCCGCATTGAACTAAAGAAGAATTACGCAAATACGGATCATAAATCTCAGCGTAATCGGTGCACATACATAAAGAAAAACCGGTCGAATTGAGAACCTCCTCCTTTTTGAAGTCGGTTAAAAATAACAATAAACGAAAAAAATTTGAAATAACCTGATGTAACTGAATTTTGGTATATAGTATGTAGTTAATCTCTATCAATCTGTTCCATAACATAATATATAAATAATCAGCTGTATAAATAACATTAATAATTGCTCAGCGGTTTGAGTTGTTACTGAGTTTAAATACCTGGGACATGTTCTTACAGAGCACCTGAAGGATGACTGTGATATTGAGGAGAGAGGAGGGCACTCTCGATTCGTTGCAATATGTTGGCCCGAAGATTTGGCAAATGCAGCAATCCCGTCAAGATTGTACTATTTAATGCGTATTGCCAGTGCTTCTACCCCTGCCAACTTTGGACAAAATTTCTCAAAAAGTCATACACGACAATGCGCGTACAATGATGCTTTTCGCATATTGATGGGATTGCCTAGGTACTGCAGTGCCTCGGGTATGTTTGCTGAATCGAGGGTGCCTGATTTCTATGCTGTGATGAGAAAAAGAGTTGCTTCCTTCTTGGATAGACTCCGCAAATCTCAGAACCGCATTCTCCAAACAGTTAGTGACGGGATGCCTAGCAATATTTTTTCATTTTGGCTATCTGTGCATAAAAACAAAAATAGTAAATAAAGATAGATTATAAGTTTTGTGTATATTTTACTTTTTATCTGTATAGAATATTAGTACTTATTTGTTTCATAATATGTATACTGGGTAATTTTGCCTTTAATAAAAACTTATTATTTTTATTATTAATCACAAGTTTGCGATAATATTTTGCATTCATGATTCAACTTAAAATCGGAGGCGTATTATTTGGTTCGCCATCTTTAGGAGTCCGCCATTTTGGTTTAAGAATGACCTCACTTAGCTAACATTGTCATGCAAACTAAACGAGTTTGGTACAAAATTACAGCCATTTTAATTTCGGTAGATATTGTGTTAAAATTCAGTGACACCATTAAAAGCAACTTAACTAGCCAAGTAATACAAATTTAGCATGACGTGATTTAGTTGACGAGTTAAACATATAAAGCTTAATGTGAAAAGTGATCACTTGGAAGACGACGTGACAACTTGGTACAATGCTTTTATCCAAAGTTGAGAAGTAAACTATCACCAAAATCGTTAAAATCTGTTCCGAAATTCATAAAATACTAGAACTAATTGAAATGATTGAAAGCATAAAAAATCGGTAGATTAATTGTTAGGTCATAATTGTTAGGTCCCCCGATAATAGGGCAAGTAATATTACTCGCTTAATCTTAAGGCGAAGTGTAAGCAGAAAACACGCAAACATGGTGTTTTTAGACAAGTTTTGTGGCGAAAGTATAGCATTTCGAGCTATGAACACTACTTAATCCAGTTACACATATCCTTAAGTCTTATTTGTAGGTTGCTAATGCTTGCTGTTGGTTATAGTTAACACTGCCGAGCCTTTTTGAACTACCACTTTTCTTTGAAGTTAAACAAGTTTTTTGGCATGGCGTGACGCATTTTTTTGGTACTTTGTAGTGAATAACGAGGATTGTAAGCATATAAACTGTTTTCCACGCAAGAATTTTGAAAATATTGGCTTTGTTACATAGATGGCGGGCCGGCAGCCGTGAACTCATATCGCTCAAGGTCGCTGGCATTTAGTGTCGCCACTCGCCAGTGTAGTATATTATAGAAAATGCTAATGTTCGTACGTATGTCAACGGTTTTCTG
Source organism: Leptidea sinapis (assembly GCF_905404315.1). Taxonomy (NCBI): domain Eukaryota; kingdom Metazoa; phylum Arthropoda; class Insecta; order Lepidoptera; family Pieridae; genus Leptidea; species Leptidea sinapis. Next base: position 13,010,969 of record NC_066280.1, on the reverse strand, counting down.
TATCATCCGCAACTTCAATCAAATTCCCGTTGGGATGGCAAATAACCCTCGGTCCCCTGGTGTGCATAAGGGAGTTTGGTAGGGATGGGTGGAAGTGGGTGGTTGTGGATGGCAAAAATTGTTTTTTTTTTTATGAAAATAAGAGACTAGACGAGAAGGACGTTCAGCTGATGGTAATTGATACGCCTTGCCCATTACAATGCAGTGCCGCTCAGGATTCTTGAAAAACCCCAAAAATTCTGAACGGCACTATAACTGCGCCCGTCACCTTGAGACATAAGATGTTAAGTCTCATTTGCCCAGTAATTTCACTAGCTACGGCGCCCTTCGGACCGAAACACAGTAATGCTTAGTCATTACTGCTTCACGGCAGAAATAGTCTCCGTTGTGGTACCCATAATATCTAGCCGGCATCCTGTGCAGAGGAGCCTCCCACTGGTAAAATTATAATATACATCTGTCCTTCTCTAACTAATGTAAACTTCTGTATAATTCTGAAAATCTCGTGAAAGATCTAGAAAGTTCCAGAATGTGTGCAACTGATGTAATCAATCTAGAGAGTTCTAAGGCTTTCTGGAATGATCTAGAAAGTTCTAAGACTTCCTGGAATGAGCTAGAAAGTTCCAAAATGTGTTCAATTGATGAAATTGATGCGAAACGATCTAGAAAATACTACAAATTTCTGATATGATCTGGGACGTTCCAAAATGCTTGCACTGATAATAATAATAAAACATGTGATGTAATTTAACCCGAGCAACGCCGGGTTTCGCTGCTAGTTACTGATTCAATCTGATAATCGAAGTAGTCAATAAATATTACATTAGAAATCACCAGGTCAGTGCAGTTGTACTTGAACCAGATCAATGCAGTACTAACAGGCCGCTACATCAACACGCAAATACATTCATTGATTCACATCCTTTCAAGCCAATTTATGCATAAATATAGCATCAACTCACGAATCTAATTAATGTTATATGTAATTCTATAATTATGTGCAAATGAAATGAAATTGCAAGATACATTGTTGTTAAGGTGTAAACATAATATTATTACTAATCCAATATATTTCGTCAATTAATATACAAATTATGTTATGGATTTGTCTGAGTACAAACACACTGCTGTTAGACAGAAACATGTCGGATTTCACAATTCTACCATTAATATTAATAAAATTTAAATTTTAAGATATTATAATGTAAGATGTAAATAATTTGATAATTCATTTAGTACCTATGTATAATGTCAACAAATTTAATGTCACAAAAGTATATAATTAATATATATTATTATCAAATACAGCTTCCCAAGGAGTAGGTCTCAAAATGAACTTGGACAAGATGAAGGTCATTTCTAATGTCCATGTCGCACCTACTCCCATAACAATTGGGAACTGTGCTCTCGAAATTGTCAACGAGTACGTCTGCTTCGGACAAACAATCCAGTTAGGCAGGTCCAATTTCGCGAAAGAGGTCACTCGTCGAATCCAACTCGGATGGGCAGCGTTCGGGAAGCTCCGTAAAATCTTCTCGTCCCAAATACCACAGTGTCTGAAAACGCAGGTTTTCAACCAGTGTGTGTTGCCAGTGATGACTTACGGTACGCAGCTGTGGTCGCTAACTATGGGCCTTATGAGAAAGCTCATGGTCGCTCTGAGGGCAATGGACAGGGCTAAGCTCGGAGTTTCCCTGCGAGATCGAATCAGAAATGAGGAGATCTGTAGGAGAACCAAAGCTACCGACATAGTCTGAATGATTGCGAAACTGAAGTGGCAATGGGCAGGGCACATAGTTCGACGGACAGATAGCCGTTGGGGCAGTAAAGTCCTCGAATGGCGACCACGTACCGCAAGACGCAATGTTGGTAGGCCCCCTACAAGATGGACCGACGATCTGCTCAAGATCGCCGGAATACGTTGGATGAGGGCAGCGCAGAACTGATCGTTGTGGAAATCTTTGGGGGAGGCCTTTGTCCAGCAGTGGTCGTCTTCCGGCTGATGATGATGATGATTATCAAATAGACTAGTTCATAATAATAATTCATTTTGTATTGAAAAATTCATTTAAACTATAGAAGTACTTATTTATTGATGCAGTCTAACCATTAATACAATTCACTTTGGTCCCCAATCTAAATCTGTAAATTGTCTGTAAAAGATAAGTTTAGTATAGTTTAACATTCTTTTTTTATAAAACTTATAGGTACTTAGTTTTATCTTCAGATTATTAAAAAAGTTTAAACCTTGTTATAAATTTTATCGTGAATTTTTAGTAAGCTATTTTTTCAGCTCAACATTGTAGCTTTTCTTATAGTTTGACACGAAATCTTTGATCCTTTTAAAATTGTCAGCGTCAAGTACTAAAGGTTATGTTTATTTGATTGCGGTTTATAACTTATTTACAAAAAGGCGTCGTTGTGGTACCCATAATCTAGCCGGCATCCTGTACAAAGGAGCCTGCCATGGTTTTATACAGTCTACAATACATTAATAACTATAACTTTTTTTATGATTTAATAATTTTAACTAAGTATCATCGGAGAATACTTGCGATTTAGTTCACACCACATTAACACAAAAAAGCTTCAAAATCTCTAAAAATAGGCTTAAACAGCGTGTGGGAGTTCCTTAGATTATAATTGTATTCATAGAACACTGCTCAAGGCAATATATATATAAATATTACTGTAATCGTTCGCGAATTGTGAGGTTGTCTGGTGACATCATAACCGGATTAACAGGGCTCCGTGCAGTTGGACTTCCTCATTTCTTATAACTAGGACAATTACACCACAGCTGCTATATACTAGCTGATACCCGCGACGTCGTCCGCGTGGATGATATACACCAGCAAAAGTACTATTCCTGTATCTGGCGTGATAATATATAACCTATATACATATTTTTTTATGACAGTAAGGGACGAGACGAACAGGACGTTCAGCTGATGGTAATTGATACGCCTTGACCATTAATGCAGTGCCGCTCGGGATTCTTGAAATACCCAAAAACTACAAAAATTAATAATACTAACACATTATTAATGCATCACGGCAGAAATAAGCGCCGTTGTTGTACCCATAGCCGGCTAGATACCCGGCATCCTGTGCAAAGGAGCCTCCCACTGGTATATTATATAGTTCCAACTTCTTGTAACTATACATGCAAAATTTGAATTAAGATCTATTCGGTAGTTTTTCGGTATTTATACATGAATAATTATACATTTAATTTAAACGTTGAAACTTGTACTGTTGTACCTTAGCTTGTAGGGTACCTCCTGAGGGCAGTACCCTGACCCTTCTTTTAAATAATAATAATATATCATTTTATTTACTTCTTACAAAAGATTTTCAAAATTAAAACAGGTACATAGCTGGTAGAATTTTAACAGCTGGTATTTGTGAGGTGCTTGTGTCTGAATTGGTAGGTTGACCCTGTATTACAGATTACCAAACCTGACCCCTAGTTTCACGATCAGAATTTGTAAAACATTACATATTTGTACTATATAATATGTGATAATGACTATTTTTTTTTTTTCGAGAGGAGTAAAATATATATACGTATTGCAGACCCCGAAACGGGGCCCATATGTCGGGCTCGGGTGTAAACATCCCCTACCGACTAAAAACCTCCTCTGTGCTGATAGCCCTGAAGGCTTTTACAGCGAAGCCGGATGGGGGCCTTGGAGGCCGAAAATGTAGCTCACAGGCGCAGGGTGTCTCGGAAGGAGAATCGAGCCTCGGACCGCCTTCACTAGGCTGGATGGAGAGAAGATCACTAACGATCTAATATATCTGTTAGTCCAGTGGACTCTAGGCTTGAAGAGACTTCGCACTCGCCGGCGAGTGCGGTGATATATGTATGTAAATATGTGTGAGTGTATGTAAGTGTGTGACTATTTGTGTGTAAGTGTTATTGTAGGTGTGTGATTTGTGATGTGAGTGTGAGTGGTGTTAAACGATTACAGGACGAGGACTATCTCGTCGGGCTTCTATCAAAGTGTGTGGACTATTTTGTACAACAATAAGGGTTTTTAAGGGTTTCGTTTGTACCTCTAACGAATTAAGTTAGAATTTGTTTTTTTTCGCTATTATAGAAGATGTAGTTCTGAACCAAATTACCATATTCTTAAAAGTAAGCATCATTTTCGATTAAAAAAAGAATTGAACAAATATCTTCCAATCATGTTTTCAGTTTAGGCAACGGAAAAGTAACGTTTGAAAATATACATATTTAAATTTCTCTTTGATGGAATTTTTCGTTTAGTTGGAAAACATCGAGAAAATCTCATATATATTCAAATTCAATTTTTTTTTTCAAAATCACTTATTAAACATCAAAAACTACCACCCATTCAAAATAGACTGGCTCTGACGTGAGAAAAACGGGCGCTAGAAACTCAGCTGTTTTTTTTTATAAAAACACTAGCTAACCAAGTAAACGTTGTATTGCCGATATTAAAATCGCGATACAAAAGTAACAGCTGTCGATCGTAGATGGGTGAAAATTTGAATTTGTAAGTATTTTTTAATTCTGACTCATAATCAAACAAATTAAAAAAAAAAAATTGGCGTGGATCACTCTTAACAATAGGGGGCCAAAAAATAGATGTTTTCCGATTCTCAGAACTACCCAATATATACTCAAAATTTCATGAGAATCGGTCAAGCCGTTTCGAAGAAGTTTAACTACAAACACCGCGACATGAGAATTTTATATATTAGATGGATACAATGTAATATCGTACAATAAGCATTTATAATTAAAGAGCCTGAGGGTGTTCGCTTTATTCCCAGTCTGTGGTATCATTAAGAAAGTCATTTATGGTATAGTAACCTTTACCACACAAAAGTTTTTAAACATTTCTTTTGAATAACGTAATACTTTGAACATTTTGAACACAAATGACTTACTAACTCGACTTGGCCGAGTAGTAGGCATTATATGTTTGTCCCTGATGTTAACATTATGGTTATGACAGTTTCTAGCAAATTCACTTATGTGTGCCTATGGACATACATTACGAAAACAACTACGTTTAAAAAACCCGACTTCAAAAACTGAAAAGTATAAAAAAACTAAAAATTTAATTTAATACACCTTTACCTTTAATATCAATAAAATGCTATTATTTATATGAGCTACCTATTGATAGGTTTTAAGTCGGTGCCAAGCCCTAAACAAAATAAAACTTAATATTATAAACAGCTTACTTACTGTAATTATTAAGGTTGTCTGGCCACGCGTGTCTGCCCGCTTGGGTTGTTTATCTAGACGAAGCTATCCCGCTCAAAGTCACGCGTGGCGAGTGCAGGTAGTTACTATAACATTTGGCTTGGCACCGACTTCAAAGCTATCAATATGTAGCACATACAATTAATTAATTAAAGTAAAGGTAAAGGTGTATTAAATTAAATTTTTAGTTATTTGATACTTTTCAGTTTATGAAGTCGGTATTTTTAAACCTAGATTTTTTTTATTTTTTACCTTTTAGTGTCAGTTAATAATTATGATATATAATCGACCTGAATGAAAACTAAAAAGCCGTACACAAAAAACAATTATATCATCGATGTATAAAAAAAAATTCATAAAAAATGTTAATTAAATGAAAACTACTGAGCCAATTTTTATGGAATCTAATGGCATCTATTCTGCATCGAAATGATGAAAAATTGCGTAAATCTATACTAATATTATAAAGCTGCAGTGTTTGTTTGTTTGAACGCGCTAATCTCTGGTACTACTGGTCCGATTTGAATGATTCTTTCATTGTTGGGTAGTCCATTTATCGAGGAAGGCTATAGGCTATGTTTTTTTAATCAATCAAAATAAGGGATCCGTAATAAAATAGCTATTTTGTAATACAAGGTGTAAAATCGAAAACCTATTTTTGCGTGCGCTGCAAAAACTATTGACAGTAGAACAAAATGATGTACAGGCTATAATATAGGCAATATTTTACTACTTATAAAACTATCGCGTGAATTATACTTTATATGGCAAAACAACGTTTGCCGGGTCAGCTAGTCAGATTATAAATCTCAGTGTAATCGGTGTAGCACAAACATAAAAAAAAATACCGATCGAATTGATAACCTCCTCCTTTTTAAATTAACATACGTTAATTAAAACAATGTAAATTATAACATTAAAAATAATCTTTAACCAAATGACTGAAGTGTAACAAACAGTTTTAGCATTATAGTTTAGCTTTTAGGTTTAAGAAGGAGGTAAATGACACATGTCTATTGTTCTAAGGTTACATGAGAACTCAATGGAGTCACGTTTTTGTTTGGAAAATAAAACCCCTCAACATATACTTTATATTCATTTCTGCAATACTCTTTACCATTTTTTAACTTATTATTAAATCAAATTCTCACGTTGTATAACACAAATTCTTATTAATAAATGGTTTACCATAAAAAACCACTGTTTGATGTGTACCTAATATTTCTATCAGCGAGTCGCTTTATAAAATAAAAGCTGACATCATTCATAAATTTTGATAATCGTATAAAAACGGAAATTCTAATTCCATTACCTCTTTTTTTTTGGGAAAGGAGGACAAACGAGCGTATCACGGCCGCCCACATTCTCTTGCACGATGGTGGTGGAAGGTGTACGCGCTTTTTTTGAAGGTACCCATGTCGTATCGGTGACTTTGCTAGTTTTCCCCATATTTAGTTATGGAGCGGAGACCTGGACACTGAAAAAGGCCGACAGAGACCGAATAGACGCCTTTGAAATGTGGTGCTGGAGAAAAATGCTGCAGATTCCATGGACCGCCTTTCGCACCAACGTGCCTATTCTAAGAGCACTTAACGTCAAAACTAGACTTTCCACAATATGCCGAAGTAGGATGCTAGAATTCTTCGGACATATTGCTCGTAAAGAGGGTCAAAATCTGGAACAGCTGATGGTGACAGGCAAGGTAGATGGCAAGCATCCCAGAGGACGCAGTCCCACGAGATGGTCGGACCAAATACGATCTGCTCTAAACATCAACTTCCATGATGCTCTTCAGAAGGCTAAAGATCGCAGCAGATGGAGGGGAATCGTTGGGGAGAAACTGATGCAGCGGAAGAGTCACGACCCTCAGTAATGAGGAAAACGACGCGAGGAGGAGGATGTCGTATCGTCCCGGAAAGACAAGAAGATTGCTCAGTTTACAAAGCTTTGTAGAAATATATTTAATTTACCTGACAGATTATTTGCGTTGATAAGTGCGCTCATATTAATCTCTAAGTGCTTTTAGAGCACTACTTCAACACTTCGCATATGGGACGTGCGATATTTCACGAATAAACAAGCAACATACTAATGAGACCAGTTTCTGAAAATAACTTTACCGGCAGTTCCTCCAATGACCTTGACTTGTTTGCGAAAGAGCGTTGTCTGTCTCACTCCCCGTGTAGGTATCGAAATAGTAAATACGTGCGGTGGCCTCTACAAAGAGGCTATCCAGTAGGGACTCACGTCCGAGCTTTGGTGTTACCTACTTCACCGGTCCGACTGATATTTTAAAAATGGAGAAACATAATAATATATAAAGCAAAGCATAAGGTCATTGCGATCTAAATTAAAAAAAAAACTACCTAAAGACGCTGAAACAATCAAATTAAACTATATATACCTATATACTAAATAGGTTTGACAACCAAAGAATATTGATTTAAAATTACGATTACATACCTATTACATATTATAGAAAACCAAGCTATTTTTATAAGATGACCTTATACTAGGTAGGTACAGTTTTAAGTAAAGAAGTCAACCCTAGTGTCGTCAGAAGAGGTAAGAGACAGACGATAGAAGGAGAGGCAACTTCTTGGTGAATAAAAATTGCGATCTGAATTACACCTTATTGTATGACCTTAAGAGTCCCTATTTCTTTAATTGATTTTGCGGAGTGACACTGCCATACTTGTACTATTTGTATATTTTTGGCGTTGTTTGCGCAAAGCGAGGGCCACTTTCTTTCATCCGACACGCGCTGCATCATTCGATATATTATTATGTTTTAGATTTTGTAATTCATGTGTGGGTACGTTTATTCAACGCTCTTTTTTATGGAATAGGAGGACAAACGAGCATACGGGTCACCTGGTGTTAAGTGATCACCGCCGCCCACAATCTCTTGCAACACCAGAGGAATCACAAGAGCGTTGCCGGCCTTTAAGGAAGGTGTACGCGCTTTTTTTGAAGGTACCCATGTCGTATCGTCCCGGAAATACCGCACAAGGAAGCTCATTCCACAGCTTAGTAGTACGAGGAAGAAAGCTCCTTGAAAACCGCACTGTGGAGGACCCAGACAACAACACATCCAGATGGTGGGGATGATATCCTAATTTGTGGCGTGTCGTGCAAAGATGGAATTCGGCGGCAGGAATCAGGTTAAACAGCTCTTCGGAACACTCCCCGTGATAAATGCGGTAGAAGACACACAATGAAGCGACGTCTCTACGCAACGCCAAGTGATCCAGCCGTTCATAGAGCACTGGGTCCCCGACAATTCGAGCTGCTCTGCGATGCTCGCGGTCAAATGGATCGAGTAGATACTGGGCTGCGCCAGACCAGAGATGACAGCAATACTCCATGTGTGGCCGGACCTGCGCTTTGTAGAGTGCTAGAATGTGGGCCGGCTTGAAGTATGGCCGCGCTCTATTAATGACCCCCAGCTTCTTTGAAGCCAATCTTACGGTGAAAGGAAACGTAGAGACACCTGCAAAGAAATATAAATGGTGTGTGTGAAGTGAGAAGTTAAGACCAACCCGCTGTCAACAAAATGCGCCGGCATTGACTTTGAATACAAAAATTCACTCGAGTTATTACCGTTTTACTCTAAATTATAATGAAAAAAAAAAAAAATTATATGAAAAACCAGTAAAAATGTTTATTTATGATTCCTCTTCTGCAGAACAAAAATGGTATTAATCCCGACTGCATTTCCCATAGCACATAATACCAAAGAATATTTCATAGTACAAAATAATACTTACTATAAAAATAACTAAAATAAACTAGTCACACCGTATATACGAGTATATATTAGTTAGCTAACTGACGCGACAGACGTTGTTCTGCACATAATTTTTTTTTTTTTTTTATGAATTTCGTAATTACAAGAATTATTTGATAAAATATGCTCCCTGTTGTTCACAGCAGAACACAGAACAGAAATCGTGTATAAACCGAAATAAAAATAATTATGGGTCCGAAATCGAAATAAAAACTATCCTATCTCTCAAGTTGGACTAAACTGCACTCCATGAAGTAATCCACATTAAAGTCCGTTCATTAGCTTAGTTTAGTTCACTGGAAACAAACATCAGGACACTGGATACTAAGAATGTCTACTAATATTTTTTAAGTCTATTTGCCAATCCTTCAATATGGGGGCCCCATTGTAATTTGGAATCCAGAGTATTGCCAAGAGATATAGCAGATTCCTCTTCGTTTAACAGAACATTCGAGTCTACATTTTTGACATTTGGCGCGATAAATTTTATATATTTGGTTTTATAGATATTTAAAAATAGTTTATTGACGCGAAACCAGTACATGATGTCGAGTTTTCAGTTAGAATAATGTATGATATTATATAATATAATACCAGTGGGAGGCTCCTTTGCACAGGATGCCGGCTAGATTATGGGTACCACAACGCCGCCTATTTCTGTCGTGAAGCAGGAATGTGCAAGCATTACTGTGTTCAGGTCTGAGGGGAGGCCGTAGCTAGTGAAATTAATGGTCAAATGAGACTTAACATCTTATCTCTCAAGGTGACGAGCGCAGTTGTAGTGCCGCTTGGAATTTTTGAGTTTTTCAAGAATCCTGAGCGGCACTACATTGTAATGGGCAGGGCGTATCAATTACCATCAGCTGAACGTCCCGCTCGTCTCGTCCCTTATTGACATAAAAAAAAGTGAGGTGTCATACGTAAACCACACTACCTTGTGTTTTTCAGTGTTTGGTGAATTAACGGCAAACTTAATCCACTGCTACAAAATAAAACTGAGTTTTTTCGTAGTTTATAAACGAAGTTTTTAAAATTGGAAATTTCTCAAAAAACTCCTTCGAGCCGGATTTGAACCAGCGACCTATGGATGACAATTACACAGCTACAGTCCACCGCTCTACCAACTGAGCTATCGAAGGTGCGGAGTGTCGGTTGAAATTAACATTCACACTATACTGATATGAAAGGTCGCGCCACTTGATAATACAAGCGAGATAAGATAGTGTCAACTGAAGTTGAAGTTTGTTGACAATCTAATTTGAATCCTATAGCATTGTACCGAAAGTTCATTTTCCACAAATATACCATATATGAACCCAGGGTTCTATATTTTGGCGTTTTGTGTGTAGCGATGTTTATGGTGTCCCTATATATTTGACTTTTTTTATGACAGTAAGGGATGAGACGAGCAGGACGCTGATGTTAATTGATACGCCCTGCCCATTACAATGCAATGCCGCTTATGATGCTTGAGAAACCCAAAACTTCTGAGCGGCACTACAATTGCGCTCGTCACCTTGAGACATAAGATGTTAACTCTGATTAGCCCAGTAATTTCACTAGCTACGACGCCCCTTCCGATCGAAATAATATAATGCTTACACATTAGTGCTTCATGGCAGAAACAGGCGCCGCCGTTGTGGTACACGTGATCTAGCCACCATCCTGTGCAAAGGAGCCTCCCACTGGTAAAGTACGACTACTTTCGGTGAATCGATGTATATTATGGTAACGATGTGTGTTGTCCGTTTTTGAATACAATTCGTGATGCTATCTTTTTGACGCTTCCTGTACGTGTTTACGTTCGCTCAACTCTTGGAGCAAAACCAGTCTTTAAGAGTAAATTGCTGTTTAAACACTAACCCCCTTATTCATAATAGTCTGCTAACTTAAAGCATTGCTAATTCTCACTCTGTCTTCTTCTATTGACCTAAGTCAGAATGAGAAAAAACACTCCTTAGCGGCTGTTTTAAGTTAGCGGACCATTATGAATAAGAGGGTTACAACATATTGTGTCCTTGATTTACGCGAGAGTTACTATTTTAATAAAATACTTTTTAAAGGACTAAAACGCGCTTAATTGTAACTGTGTTTTACCATTATTTATTTTATTTTATTAAGAAAACCAATAGCATATTACAGATTAGATAAATAACTAATAATATTTTACAATAATAATGCCAATAACAGGTTTCCCTTATATTATATTAAATTACGGTTTCCGAAAAATTTCAACATGGTGCGATACCTACTATACAAAAATGAGATTTATCTTGAGATTATATAGGTCGTTTCATTACATAAAAAAAAACTGTTACTAAATATATACATAAAAGGTAATACATAAATATGTATACTATATGTGGTAAAATAGATAAACATATTAATATATTATGTTAGTGCATCAGTTACTTAGATGTATCATTGAAAGTAGCTATGAGTTCTGATTTGAATTTAGATTTATTTATGTTAAAAGATCTACGTGACTGAAGGTTGTGTTGTAAGTATGTATTGCCCGTGATATGAAAGTGTTTTTGGAATAGTTTGTTTAGTGTTTGTATTATTTTTTTTTGCATAAAAGTTACATTTTTATTAGTATTTTATTTAACCGTTTATGACCTTTACAGAGCACGTTTTCAGGGGAACTGCCAAACGAGTTACTCATATATTTTTAGCTTAATCTTATTATATTTTTTTCCAAATTTATTGTTTCTAGAATTACTTTTCAATATTCCTCCGTCGTTAGTCTTCTTTGTAAGTTATGATTATAAAATTGACGCCTATTCTTCAATCATTAATGTTGAAGTTCTTTTCCATTTTCCACCAATGAGTGGCCACGCCGTATCTGTCCGCTCTAGGGCTGAGATTTACAGAGTGTACTAAGATTTTGCACAAACTTTACTTACGTAGAATTTAGCTGAACGAAATCGCCAACGTCCCTATTCTTCAAGAACTTGGCATAAAACCGCCTTTCGGTGTTAGTACAGAGTCGCATTATTAAGTTCTTCGAACACGTCTCCCGGTGCGAGAGTGAATCCATTGAGCGCCTTGTCGTGTAGGGCAAAGTAAAGGGCTACAGGGCGTGGAATGTCGCCGATGAACTGACCAAATTAAGTCTGCTGTGGGTGGTCCATTGAACGAGTATACCAGCCTCGTGGGGCTCAATCACATCTGCCCCAAAAGATGTCACTACGTGATGACTACGACCGCTCTGCCAAGAGTGTCACAAAAAAGAAGAAGAAGAATCTAGCATCATCTTTGATTTTGTTTTTAAAGTCATTTGACAGCTGAAATTATACTGACTTTTAGCTAAGGCAGCCCAATGTAAAAGTCATGCTCGCGTTTTATCACACTCAGCTAAGTTTTACGTAAGTAAAGTCTGAGCAAAGTCTCAGTACTCTCTATAGTGGGAGGCTCCTTTGCACAGGATGCCGGCTAGATAATGGGTACCACAACGGCGCCTATTTCTGCCGTGAAGCAGTAATGTGTAAGCATTACAGTGTTCTGTCTGGAGGGCGCTTGTGAAATTATTGGGCAAATGAAACTAAACATCTTCAAGGTGACGAGCGCAAATGTAGTGCCGCTCAGAATTTTTGTGTTTTCCAATAATCCTGAGCAGCACTGCATTGTCATGGGCAGGGCGTATCAATGACCCTCAGCTGAACGTCCTGCTCGTCTCGTTCCCCTATTTTCATTAATAAAATAGATCTTAGCCTTAGTGTAAATTCAATAAAATTAGAGTGGATAGGAAATCAATTCAACCACCAGCGACTTGAAACAAGAAAATAATAGTAGTTGATATTTAAAATCCTTTTATATTATCATATTTCGGTGTTATTTTATAGCAATAAAACATAATGTTATGAAATCTACCCATATAAGTATTCAGCTCAAATAGCACCGGTTTTACCATTTTCCCGTTATATTTACACTAGTTTAAGATAACTGATGCAGGAAAACCAAACGTTACAAAAGCAATTTGTAAAAATAATTTTTGTGAAGTAAATATCGTCAGCATTACTTTATCTGTACTCCGCCACAATAATAAAATAAATTCAAATATTTTTATTCAAAATAGGATGTGACATCACTTATTGAAAGTCAAAAACTACCAATCATTTCAAAACGATTGCCTAAGACCTGAGAAGAATGGGCGCAACAAACTCAGCGGGCTTTTTTTATCAAAAAAAAAATGTGTTATATAACTTATTATTTAATAGCCTGAGGGCGGTTGCTCCATTCCCAATCTGTGGTATCATTATGAAAGTCATCTATTTTATAGTAACCTTTTCCACAAAAACATTTTTAACAATTCTTTTGAATAACGTAATACTTTTGTTTTGAATATTTTCTGGTATTTTGTTGTAAAAGCATATACATCGCCCCACAAAAGACTAACTAATTCGTCTTATCCGAGTAGTAGGCATTATAATGAGTAGAAGTACAGAAGATACACCTTTTAGAGGAAAAGCTACTTCAGATGCAGGCTAATAAGATTCATTTTAGGTGTACATGAAGGATGGACTTACATTGATAAAAAACTTTACACACACTACGGTCTCTTCGAACTTACTTTAAGTAATGAGTATTTACTTAGAGCGGAGACGTGTGAAAATGACAGCTAGCACCAATTTTACTTAAATTTTTAATTACAATTACCTTTTTAACTTTTAATTAAATTTGGACAGGAAGGTCGAGAAAAATATAGGATGTCTGAGAGCTTTCAACGAAAACGCCTTCTAAGCCCTTTGAGATATAACAAAACAATGTATGGTGGAATTGTGGGTCTACAGAAAAGTCCGTCTTTGGCATACGTCTATCTTTTAAGGATAAGATACTATATCCATGTTAATATTAAAAAATTAATCCTTATCATTTTATTACTAGGTACTACTAGAAAATCATTCAGAAATACATTATTATTTCATTTTTAACTCATTGCCTTTGATTACACATATCCTATTTCTTTCTTCTACATAATTTCCGAATACTTTCTTTTCTTTTGACAGAACAGTCTGTCGAGTCAGCTAGTTACATATATACAAAGAAAACTACTTTTCTTTGAAGGGTTTTCAAGAATAAGCTACTATGGCAATTCGAAATAAATTTTTCGTAGATGGTTGAGGGATACTTATTTTTCTTAATTCCACTCACAATATAGAAACTATATTGTGAGTGGAATTAAGAAAATTAAAGCACATATATAACTGGCATATATTATATATTTATTATATCTCGATCAACGGATCAGCCTAGCTATCCAACGCGGAAATGCTGCCAGTATTCTTGGTACGCTTCCACGTAATGATAGTTTTAATTTTATTTAGTCGTAGTATTGTAAATATAGTTATAAAATTTGTTTTGTTTGACTATCTTACTGTCTGTGCTGGCAAATATATAAGTACACAGAAAAATAAAAAACTCCAACATAGCGATATTTATTTGTACCAAAAGCCTGAAGAAAATTCAATTTTACAGTTAATCGCGTAAATTGAAAAAAAAAATCTCGTTACCAAAACTCCAACCGCTAGTTGTAGAAAGCATCCTTAAAGTTAATGTTTCATTAAAATTAATACCGTCACTTTCTTTTTTGACAGTCTAAGATAGCATATGATATAATGAAACACTAACTTTAAAGGTGCTTTCTGCAACAAGCGGTAATTACATTAACTATAAATAATAATGACACTTACAGTACCCACTTTTGACAGCTGTCAAAATTCGATCGTTATGCCAAGTAAAACTACTAGAATCTATTACGGCCGTTCCCAATATACTATCAACAGATAGAGATAAATTACTACCTTCTAATGTCAGTTAGAAGCTGTCAATAATCTGAAGCTGTCCCAATATACCCGATAAGTCATCCTTATCGCCTTATATTGGGACGCGTGAATTGCAATTTCCATACAAACTTCTAGCGCTGGTAAGCTATACGTCCTCACATTGACAGACAGCGTGTACGGATAGGATGAGTTACTGTCGATAAGTTTATTAGGACAGAAAAGTCAACGATAGTAACGATTTTTATCTCAAGTAGGCCCCAACCGGAGATAGACTGAATATTGGGAACGACAAACGGCCGTGAAATACACATTACAGCTGACACTGTAACACAGGATTAAGGAAGTTAGTATTTATACGAGTACTTAAGTCATAAAAACCTAATAAGTCCACGGTTGGCTGCACCTGAACATGATAAACTTAGATATAATTACCTCTTTTAGCTTCTACCAAGTAAGAACGGTCATAAACAGTGGTATAAGTACAAAAACTATACTTAATTACATTTTGGATATGAGATTTACAATTAATCATTTTGTTGTAAGTAAGTAAGTTAGTACATCTTCACTTGGAACAAACATTACAAATACAGGTAAACATTTACAAAATATAATAACAAATATGTAATATGAAAAACTTATCTAAATAATTACGAATATAATATACATGCCTATTCTAATTATAACTAACATACATTAAGAACCAAATAAAAAACCAAAGTAAGGCTTATTCTACATCAACATAATAAGGTGGTGTTTGCAGTGTTTTGTTCAAAAAGGTTTGCTACTCAGCATATTAGTTGGGTATCATCCAACACTGATTTTCAGTAGATACCTTCAATAATTCGGCCGTCGATATTACAGCCACAAGTGCTTCCATTATTAAATACAATAATTGTTGGCAGGACGGACAAACAAGGCATCGCAATGAAGGTGTACCAGGGCGTCATGCTGACGCTAGAGATCCTAGTGCTGATCGTGAAGATGTACGCCTCGTGGTTCTACTGCATCTACCGTTTCTTCGTGCCCCCGGAGCCTAAGAGTGTGAGCGGTGAAGTTGTGCTTGTAAGTTTCACTAAACCACCTGTATTAATTGAATTAAAACGTACTTTACCAGTTGGATACATTGAATTTACCCTTGCACAGGATACCAGCTAGATTGTGCATAATACTGCATCAATAGTGTGTAAACATTATTGTGTTTCGGTCTGAAGGGCGCCGTAGCTAGTGAAATTACTGGGCAAATGAGACCTAATATCTTATGTCTCAAGGTGACGAGCGAAGCACTGCATTGTTATGGACAGGACGTATCAGTTAACATCAGCTGAACGTCCTGCTCATCTCGCCACTTATTTTCATAAAAAAATTACACAGCCAGGTATAATTATAGACCTCAGGATTCATTTGATTACTAATAACAGTTGCATCTGTATAACTATAATATCTGGACTGCCTCCCAGAACTGAAGTAAATTTAAATATGATTGTTCCAGACTTAATTTTTACTAACTTAATAATTAATAATGAAGATTAAGCTAAACTAAAATATTAAATAATAAACTGTTAACCCCGACGCGGACGCTAAGCAGCAAAAATACTACGTCTGCATTTGGCGTGATGTACAGGATGTCACACGGCTATGCCAAATGGACCTTAAATATTGTCAATGTAACATTTTACTGAAAGAAGACTTTATTTTATTTTGAAAACAAATTAAACTGCATACATACTATTTTAGAAAGTGCCTCATTGAACCCAGGAATCGACCCCCTACATGAGATAAAATAAACTGTAGCTTTATCGATCGAAAATTTTCTTTACATAATTCAAAAATAATACCGTTGATAAATACCATGTAGGTATGTATTACGAACACAAAAATACTATACTAAAATATTTCAAGCACCTAATCAAATTGTTCACCTGATCCATTATTGTATAACACCATCCACGAACGAAGTCATTTCTACATGCCATTGAATGCACCATTAGCGTTGATATGTTCCGGAGCTATTTATTTAACCAAAACATTAACGGCCTTACAAATATGTTGACTGTATCGCTGACAACACTGTCAACACAATGATAATTCTGAAGTATTCCATACGTCAAGCAGCCTTGCACATAACGCGGGAAACGTTATACGTCCGAATGAACCAATCATAAGCAAAATGTCTATTTGTAAACATTTTACATATTCTTGGTTTATTTTCAGATATAAATATATACCAAGTTACTTAGTAAGGCCATATTAGTTTATTTAAAGTTACGTTGCTTCTATAAGCTATATTTAACTATAATCTTGTAAACATATAAATTACAGTAAAAACGTGATCCAAATTCCCAACAAAAATAAAAACTGACGTCTATTTAAATGTGACATTTATTTTAATATCAACCTAGCAAAACTCCTTAAGAAAAAAACGATTCACTCGATTGTATGAAACGTGCGAGAATTGAGACTTTTTTTTTACTTTATTCGACAAACCAACAATATTTATGCACAAATATCAACAAGGAGACTTAAAACTAAAAGACACATAGCAAAAATATCAATAATTGGCATGTACAAAAATTTAAAGTAGTGTAACAAAAATAATAGTAATTTCTACAAATTAACTCCTTTACGCAGGGAGTCAATGACATTATGACGAAAGCAGGTTGATGTGAAATTAAATAAATTGAGTTGCTGATTATTTTGAGAAACTGTATTAAATTGGCGACAAATACGATTGATGCAAGAGTGATGTACTAGGTTAGTACGGTTACGATTATCTTTAAATATGTTGTTGGTACAAACTGTACGTTTGAGGATTTTACAATTATTGAAATTTATTTTTGGTAATAATGAAGTATCCGTTTGATTATTAACTCAAGCCAAGCAGCACACGACGCAAGCATAGAAGATCAAGTTTAAAATATTTAAGTTTATCAGATGTTTGACAGATGGCGGCTATAATCTTGTAAAAAACGAAGATAGCCGGAATCGACTACGTTTTAAGCAACTGTTCGCTTTCAAACTTACCCGGATTATACTTCGTCGCCAATCACCATACTGTAATGACTACTATTTCAAACTTATGTCAAATCACTGCATGTTTCATTCTAAACTAAATTTCAATTTTTACTTAGGCAGTTCCGCCTCTTATTACGTAGTATTTAAATGCTCTTTGTTAAATACCGTAACAGCGTTACAATATGAGAAATATAGTCTAAATTAAGGAAAATTAAAAAACGGCTTCATTTCATATATTGCACTCTGAAGTAACAAGTGAAATCTAATACTCGTAATATGTACATGTGTGTATAATTAGTGATAATTTAGTTTGAACTTTTGTTAAATGTTAAACGATAACACGTGTTATAGTCCTTTTGCTTTTTGCAATTTCCTCGCGTCAGTTAAATACTAATAAAAAGAAATGGGCAATGTATAAGCTTTTACAACAAGATCCCAGAAAATGTTCAAAACAAAATATATATTTCGAAATCCAAAAGAATTGTTGAAAACCGTTTGTGTGTTACAAACGAAAAAGTTACTATAACATAAATGACTTTCTTAATGATACCACACATTGGGAATAGAGCGACCGCCCTCAGACTATTAAATAATAAGTTTAATTGTACGATATTACTTTGTAACCATATTTTTAATGAAAAAAAAAAGAAGTCCGCTGAGTTTCTTGCACCTGTTCTTCTCAGGTATGAGGCATATTTTTGGAATGGGTGGTAGTTTTTGACTTTCAATAAGTGATATCATATCCTATTTTGAATAAAAATATTTGAACTTGAATTGAATTAATACTACACACATACTCCATGGATGAGAAGGAAAAAGTCACATAGCTACCCGAGCTATGTGACTTTTTCCTCATAATGATTGGCTAAGATGTGGATAATTTTCCACATTTATTTTTCCGGAATAATACATACTGCGTTTCTTCAAGGCCAGACTAACAGGCTTTAACGGCGTGCTACGTTCTCGACCTGATAATAATTATTGTCACTAGCAATGAAGCGGTTGCAAACATCTTTGAGATTCTACAGAAATGTATCAAATGCAAGACACTCTTTCAAACTTGAAGATGCTTATTTTTGATGATTGATTGGATTTTGATTGATTCATGCTTGACATAACAACAGTACCCTAGTGATGTTGTTATGTCAAGCTAGAATAAGACTAAATTAAGGTAAAATTAAGGCCTTTTGAGAAAGCTCGCTTTGTCGCTCTGACACAATGGAGAGGGATATGCCTGGTGTTTCCCTGCAAAATCGAATCAGATATTAGGAGATCCGTAGGAGAACCAAACTCACCGACATAGTGATAATGATTGCGAAACTGTAGTGGCAGTGGACAGGGCACATAGCTCGACGGACAGTTAGGTAGTTGGGGCAGTAAAGTCCTCGAATGGCGACCACGTACCGGAAGACGCTGTGTTGGTAGGCCTCCCACAAGATTGACCGACGATCATGATCGCCGGAATAGGTTGGATGAGGGCAGCGCAGGACTGATCGTCATGGAGATCATGGGGGGAGGTTTTTGTCCAGCAGTGGACGTCTTTCGGCTGTAATGATGATCATGATGAAATGTTAAATGAGGCATTTACAATATTATTTTTCCAGATAACTGGAGCTGGGCATGGTATGGGTCGCGAGATGGCGCTGCGGTTTGGAAAGCTGGGCAGCGTGGTCCTATGCGTTGACATCAACCCTGAAGGCAACCAGGAAACTGCGGATATGATCAAGGCGAACAAGGGGAAAGCGCATACCTTCAGGTAAGGCATTTGAGATAAAAAGTGAAATGCGAGGCATACTCGCACTCTTGGAGTATCTACGAAGATGACGGACGCTTTTTTCTGTTTAACAGCGGGATTATTTGAAAAGTCACAATTTTACCTAGCTAAAGTTTTAATAGAATAGAAATATATTTATGTACCATAAAGAGCATATTGCAACAACACTTGGTAAACGTCATGAAGCTACATTAGTTGAAGACATGGGGAGAAGAAGTGATAAGAAACTCTCAGCCCATCTTTTCAATTATATAACAACTTAGCCTACTTTATATAATATTATACAATTTAGGTGGCCTGCGCAGAACGAGACAATAACCATCATTATCCTCTATACAGGATGTTAAAAAGGGCGCACGGGTGGCGGGTTTTTTTTTATTGTACAGTGTTTTTTAACAAAGTGTATAATCTGCTGTAATATTATGTAGTAAGCCTTCTTTGTCAAAGAAGCTTTAATATATTTCTTGAATTCGTGCTCAGTGAGTCCTAGTATACAGTCTGGTATTTTACTGTAAAATTGAATACCAACACCTGTGAAGGAGCCCTTAACTCTAGCTTACTTGTTAAACGGCACGTAAAATCTTAATCTATATATATATTACGTGACACGTTGTTTGTCCGCGATGGACTCCTAAACTAATGAACGGATTTTAATGGGGATTACTTCATGGAGTGCAGTTTGGTCCAACTTGAGAGATAGGGTAGTTTTTATTTCGATTTGGGACCCATAAATATTTTTATTTTCCAATATTTGTTTTGTATGGACATATTTTCTATGAGAGAATATAGTGACGCACGGTTTGACAGTTCCGCTGTGAAACAATTTCATTATAACAACAGGGAGCATTTTTTACGAAATAATTCTTGATGTTTTGAAATGTTATTGGCAAATTCCTATAAAACAGTTTTTTTTTATTATCTTAGAACAACATCTATCGGGACAGCTAGTATACTATAATTTATAATACGTCTAAATAGAGCCTCTTGCTGATAGAAAACCGATGAAAACAAGCCAGGTTTATTACATTAGTGTGCGTGACTAACAAATACAAATAGCTACGTCTCACACTCGCTGTTTGTATGTCACTTTGTGATAGTGTGCATTGCTCAAAATAGAGGTTTACTACGTAAAGACAAAGCGTTCGAGAGAAAAGAACATCTATAACGGAAGTAGAGCAAAAAGTGAATCAAAATTGGTCACGCATTAACGAGCTGTACGATCGTTTGTGGGCTATTATATTCTAAGTAGGACTTACTTGTAAATTTTCATGATTATATGTGACCTTTTTTATGACAATAAGGTACGAGACGAGCAGCGTTCAGCTGATGGTAATTGATACGCCCTGTCCATTACAATACAAGATTCTTGAAAAACCCAAAAATTCTGAGCGTCACCACAATTGCACTCGTCACCTTGAGACATATGATGTTAAGTCTCATTTGCCAAGTAATTTTATTAGGTACGGCGTCCTTCAGAACGAAACAAAGTAATGCTTACACATTACTGCTTCACTGCAGAATTGGGCGCCGTTGTGGTACCAATTGATATAGCCGGCATCCTGTGCACAGGATCCCCCACTGGTTTTAAACTTTTAACTGCAAGTTTTAATATAAGGCCTTACCATAAAATTCACCATTTCCTTCAGATGTGACGTAACAGATCGGGATTCCATCAGCGAGTTGGCAGCCAATATCAGGCGGCAGGTTGGTGAGGTGACCATCCTGGTGAACAACGCGGGTGTGATGCCGTGCAAGCCTCTGCTTGACACCAGCGAGAAAGAGATTCGCACCGCCTTTGAAGTCAACGTTCTTGCTCATCTCTGGGTAAGCGATTCTATCAAGTTCAATTCCAAATATTCTTCTTTTTTTATGTAAATATGGAACGAGACGAGCAGGACGTATAGCTGATGATAATTGATACACCCTGCCTATAAAAATGCAGTGCCGCTCAGGATTCTTGAAAAGTATACAATTCCGAGCGGCACTATAATTGCGCTCGTCACCTTGAGACATAAGATGTTAAGTCTCATTTGCCCAGTAATTTCACTAGCTACGGCACCCTTCAGACCGGAACACAGTAATGTTTACACATTACTGCTTCACAGCAGAAATAGGCGCCGTTGTGGTATTCATAATCTAGCCGGCATCCTGTACAATGGAGCCTCCCACTGGTCTATTGGAGACTTCCTGGCTTAAATTAAGCGCTCAAATTAAAATTTGAAAACAATATTTGTGACCGATGCGGGACTCAAACCGCAATTTATTTTGAACAATAAAGAAAAAAATATAATTATAGAAATTGAATACCTCACTTACAGGCAAACTCATATCTAGGTAGTGAACATTGTTTTAAATTGTCGTTTAAAAGATGAAGCTAATTGTTTGAAAATATCTAAACCTGATTTTATTAATACGTTAAAAGGCATAGAAAGGCATAAAATGCATTTATTTTCTCAAAATTGATTCCCTTAGAATTCTTTTGGATGTCATTTCTAATAACTACTAGATACTACTACCGCTTCGGAAACAAATGGCGCTCTGAGAGAGAAGAAGCGGCGCAAGAAACTCTCCCAGTATTCTTTTTTTGCGCTCTTTTCTCTTTTTTCGTTGTTGTATGTATTCGGTTTACTATTTACTGGGGCGGCCGGGGCCTTGTCTAGATACTCCTAGCAAATCGTTGTATAAAACTTTGCTTCTATTTAAGTGACTTCTAGCATGATACCTTAGTACTGCTAATTCTACTCTATTCAACAACCTGTATAGCCGAGTGGTTAGCGATCCTACCTACTAAGCTAGAGGTCCCGGGTTTGAATCCCGGTAGGTGCAAGCATTTATATGATGAATATGGATGTTTGTTTCCGAGTCATGGATGTTTAAAGGTATTTATGTATGTTTATATGAATTTATGTATGTTAAAGTTAGTATATTGTATTAAATATATCATTGTCTTGTAACCCATAACACAGGCTATATATGCTTAACTTGGGGCAAGATAATTTGTGTAAAAAGTGTGTCAATATTATTATTATTATATTATTCATCAAATTTGGACTATCTATACGTCCATTTATCTTATATATAAAATACTCGTGTCACAATGTTAGTTTCCTTACTCAGTAGGTCTTAGAATCAGCTACTATCTATTTTTCATCCCCCTAAATGAAGAGTAATTTTTCTTGATGTAATTTTTTTGTTTTTATTTTTTTATGATACAGCATTAAAAAAAAAAAGCATACTACCCTAAATTTTTAACTCTCTCCGATCAACCCCTATTTTTGTATCGCGATTTTTATATTATTCTGTTCCATCCACAAATCCGCTATAGAGTTGCAAGACGGCAATGGATCAATACTTACAATAATTGTAGTACGATAAACTTGGGTAGTTCTGAGAATCGGTTGCATCTACTTTTTACACCCCAAAATTTTTTTTATTACTTTATATGGCAATACGACGGACGTTTGCAGCTAGTAATTTCATGTAATTATTTATTTATATTTTAGTTACAAACTCACTGGCCCTGATTCAATTATAACGTATTTGCGTGATGTTAGCATTCTTATTAATATAACGTTTGAAATGTCTTTTTTCATTAGGTTTTACAAAATTATCTTTCTCATGTCATCATTCCCTGTCAATCACACCAATTACTGGCGATTGAAGTGCCAGAAGACTTAGCAATCACTGAAAGTCCTTGTGTTATGTTCTCTGTGTTGCTATGTTATGTCTTCGATGTTTTATGTATTCTCTTTGTATCTCTGAAAGATGTTTTTTTTTTGTTTTCATTTCTCGCACTGCACAGTTTGTGTATTTAGCCAAACAGTAAGAGTTATAAATTAAATATGAATAGTAGTTCGTCTCAACCGAATTATGTTTTAAAAAAATTATATAATTTTACAGACGAACTTAGCTATTGGCATAGATATTATTATGGACTGGGTAATATTTGGTGTAAGTATTACATTGATTTTAAAGAGTTTAGAATTAACACTGCATATCGTTATCCATGTAAGGTGTTGTAGCTTAGGTGTAATTAGGATTACGCGTAAAAAAGGTTGAATACCACAAAACTGTTATATTTTGAAATGATACAATTCAGCTTATTGTACATGGTTGGGTCAAATACCACCTTCGCACGACACGCCACAAGTTAGGATATCATCCCCACCATCTGGATGTGTGGCGGTCCTCCACAGTGCGGTTTTCAAGGAGCTTTCTCCCTCGTAGTACAAAGCTGTGGAATGAGCTTCCTTGTGCGGTGTGTCCGAGACGATACGTCATGGGTACCTTCAAAAAAAGCGCTTACAACCTTCCTTAAAGGCCGGCAACGCTCTTGTGATTTCTCTGGTGTTGCAAGAGAATGTGGGCGGCGGTGATCACTTAACACCAGGTGACCCGTATGCTCGTTTGTCCTCCTATTCCATAAAAAAAAATCAGTGAGCGAAAATTTTTAGTCGCTGTGAAAAAGTGGAATCCTGGTAACCAGTAATACGAGTATTTTATAACCTATCACAGGCACCAGCGATCCACAACCAAAACTTTCGTGTCCCCTGTATTTAAGTTTTCACTGTATGAAATTTTTGTGTCGGTGAGGAATAAAGATATGTTATTATTTTTGAAGTGAAAACTTCTTTAGCATTGTTGTGATTTGTAACTCGATGAAACGAAAAAGCGAGACAAATGAAACAGACATAAATTCATTACATTTAATTAACGTCGGAGAAAATGAGATAGGAAGCATTATACAGTTTTTGGTACCAGGCGATCATAATTGAAAAAGAGATTGTGTATAACGCGAATATACCTTAATAATTATTCAATTCTGATGTCATGCGAACGACATATTACTACGTAGACACCAGGAGAGCATAAATATGCTAGCGGTGATAGTAATGTCTTTCATAGCGGTTGTACCAGGACTTCATAATCAGTTTAGAGGTTCATTCACAATGCAGGTTTCACTTTCAGGTTTTACATGTGTACATTTTATATATTGTACGCAATTTGTAATTTTCTTGCTTTTTCCTGAGGAGAAACTGTTCTAATAATAAAAAACTTTGACTTTTGCATTTTATTATTTACACTATTGTAATTGGTCGGTTTAGTGTTTACTTAGTTGCAGTCCAACACTAGTAATATATATTCTATTTACTGTACAGTGTGGTTAGCCATTGTAATCGATACAATATGTAAATGATATAATGTAACCCACTAACTTATTTACATCAATAATTACAAAGTAAACGAATAATTGAAAGGCCCATCATTGAAACAATTTTAATTAATGGAACTATTTTATATAAAAAGCGATAATATATGTAATTCAAAAAGTAGTAATTAGAATTTTTCTCTTTTTGTCTCTGTGTTTGTGCACGTTTATCTCGGATACGGGAACTTTTACAATTAAGGCCGTTCCCAATATACTATCTACAGATAGAGATAAATTACTACCTTCTACTGTCAATAATCTGAAGCTGTCCCAATATACCCGATAATTCGTTCTTATCGCTTTATATTGGGACGCTTGAATTAAAATTTCCATACAAACTTCTATCGCTGGTAAGCTATACGTCGTCCCATTGATAGACAGCGTGTACGGATAAGGTGAGTTGCCGTCGATAAGTTTATAGGGACAGAAAAGTCAACGATA
Source organism: Leptidea sinapis (assembly GCF_905404315.1). NCBI lineage: Eukaryota > Metazoa > Arthropoda > Insecta > Lepidoptera > Pieridae > Leptidea > Leptidea sinapis. The sequence goes on along the minus strand of NC_066280.1, from coordinate 12,985,712 downwards.
GTTACGATTTTTTTCTCAAGTAAGAATTAGACTGAATGTTGGGAACGGCCGGTAGACAGCTTCTGGCAGTGCAACTATAAATGTAGGGATTATTTCGTTAAATGATAGAATTTATTTTTTGGAACTAATTCAGTGTTCCACGGAGTAATTAATTAATTTCACGTCTTGGGCACAAGCTCACTCGATTGTATGAAACGTGCAGTCATTAATAGATTGACAGATGACGGCTATAACCTGGTAAAAAACGTAGATACCCGATATCCACTACGTTTTAAGCAACCGTTCGCTTTTAAACTTAACCGAATTATATTTCGTCGCCATATTGTTATCACTATTTCAAACTTCTCCCTTAGATCATTTATACGTCTAGATAGACTATGACAGCTGTGAAAACGTCGAAAAAAAAAGAGACTTTAGAACTAATCTCTATTTTGAGCAATTCACACACACTAAACTAATATTCCTGGCCTGTTTTATTGGTTGTCTAACAGCAAGAGGCTCTATCTAGACGTATAAATTATATAAGCTTATTTCAAATCACTGCTCGTTTCAAACTAAACTAAAATTCAAATTTTTACTGCAATCCCGCCTCTTATTACGTAGTATTTACATCCTCTTTGGTACACAACTGAAGAATAATTTAAATTTTTAATAATTATATCGTTTAAACAGTTCACCCAAATGAAATTATCAGTTTAAATGTATTTTTATTCTCAGTCTAAAACAAAAATTAAATATTTATTCAAACAAAACAAACCTTATAACTATATTAACAATACTATGACTACATAAAATTAAAACTATCATTACGTGGAAGCGTACCAAGAATACTGGAAGCATTTCCGCGTTAGATTAGCTATCTATCTAAGGTAGGCTGATCCGTTGACCGAAATAGATGCCAGCGCTTGGGTTTCCAGTAGCCTTATTGAGGCGCGAAGATAGTATTTTGAACATTCTCCGCGCCTCTGGGCCCCACGGGCCAAGTGTCTCAACACCAAAGTGCACAAAGATTCTATTTATTATTATTTATTTTGAGTTGATAGTTATTTAGATATTATACACAACATTGGAAACGGTCCTACTATCGGATTCTATTTTTAAATTAATTTCAAAGGAAGTTGGCGGGGAAGTCGTCCACAGCTCGATGACTAGTTCGATTGCGAACTGAATACGATTCATTGTACTCATTGAGTGTAACGACCTTTACTTACAATAATTAGAAATATTGTATGAAATGATTCGATTATTGAAGTGAAAACTTGATGGGTATAAAATGTTAAACTCGCGTCAGGACACGTGACCTGGTTGAAAATTCGTAAGACAGTCGTTGAAATTATGAATTATTGATGAATTTTCTGAGAGATAAATTTTTTAATGTAAAATTATTGTATTAGTTCTGAAGTGTTCAATTTCTTATGTAATATAAATTGACATTTGTGTCTACGATAGCGCAATAAATGAATATTGTATTGAACAAGATGATACTATTATACTGATGAATAAAGCAATTCATGCGAAATTATTCCGTAAACATTCCAAAATACTCAAAAATGCACAACGTTTATATTCAAATTTTCATATTATTATTTATATTCTTCTGCCGGCACTTCCGGAGTGAAACCCGTATTTTTTATTGTATCTTATTGCTTTATTCTCGCCTTCGTTCATTATGTGTGTAATTGTGCTTTAAAGCGACCCTATAATCGAGTAGACCTCTAATAACATTGCAATGCAAACAATTCTGTCAACCAACTGAAGTAAGCGGGCGCGGTTTGCTAAACGCTCATTGGTTAAGAAATTATCACAGTACATCATAATTGGTCAGATAATAAAAATTTTAACAAAAAACAGTCGACTTCAAAAAAAACTATTCACCATGAATATAATATGCAATAAAAAGTAAAAAATACTTATTGCGTATTTTTCTACAACTTAACAATCAATATAATGTAGTTTCAATTATTATTAACTTTGGAATCGGTGTCTTCCCGCCGTAGTTCCGGTCTCGCCTCTCGCCTCGTCACATCGCGACACAAGCGCATCTCACTTTAATAACTATGTAGTTACAAACCTACCATGGCTGACACCGATTCCAAACAGAAAAAAAATATAGCTGAATTGAGAATCTCTCCTTTTTCGAAGTCGGATTAATATAAACATGTCGTAAACAATTTTTTCTGGTTACGATGGATTTATCTAAGGTCTGTATTCCTAATGTGACATATGAAAGAACTCACCAGGGGGCGTTTGAGACTTTCGGGGGGGCAGTAGAAGAGCCAGAGAAAATTAGGGGGCATTCAGATGGCGCAGATGGGGCGTTGGTAGATTAAAAAATATAGTCTAAAAAGGCAAAAAAATACACTTAAAATTAAGATGGGGGCTCTAGAAAAAAACATATTCTCTAAGTGGGCGGTGAGCAAAATAAGGTTGACAAACTATGCCCTAGCGTTTATGAGTTATTACTACGATCCGACTAAGCCTTGTTTGTCCGCCGAAACCGATATTGACACATGACGTTATAACAATTAATGGTAGGTGTAAAAATGTGTCATTTTCAACCATTAATATTATATTATTATAACACAGAAAGATTATTATTTTTAGCGTTATAACCTTTTCATATCGTCTTTTAGCATAGTACTGTCCACGTTTACTGAACAGATTTTCACTGTTGGCGTTTATTGATGGGACTGCAATAAGTTAATTATCAATATTAAAAAATATTGGCATTTTGTAATGTAATCAATTATCACTTCAAACATTTTATGCACTTATCATAAGTTGGAATCATTTGAAAAATACATATTAGGTAATAGTCAATGCGAATAACTCCTAAGTCTTAGTTTTAAACACTTTTCTCGCTTAAAACTTTGTGTCATTACCTTCCCTTTATCACTACAGAATTACATGACAGGGAGAAGTAGTTTTAAACTTGAAGCAACTTTACATCGCTTTTATTAAAGAGAGAGTTATAGATTATCATGAGGTAATTTTTAAATTACGCTATGTTTATTATTTGTTCGTCACTACAGCTTCTGCAGACGTTCCTGCCGTCGATGATGGAGAAGAACCACGGTCACATCGTGGCCATGTCTTCGATGGCTGGCGTGCTCGGTCTTCGGAACCTCGTGCCTTACTGCGGCACCAAGTTCGCAGTGAGGGGCATGTTGGAGGCTCTCCATGAAGAACTACGAGAGGACCCCAGAGACTTCAGTGGCGTAAGTTATGATTTAGGTACTCCCAAGTCCTGCCCTCAGCCTGTTGACTAGATTAATTTAAATTTAATGAAATTAAGTAAAAAAATAATTTATCTAATATATAAAATTCTCGTGTCATGGTGTTAAACATTGAACTCCTCCGAAACGGCTCGACCAATTCTCATGAAATTTTTTGTGCATATTAGTTAGGTCTGAGAATCGGACAACATCTATTTTTCATCCCCCAAAATGTTAAGGGTGGTCCACACGAAATTTTTATTTTTATTTTTTTAAATTTGTTTGATTATGAGTCAGCATTAAAAAAACATACAAATTCAAATTTTCACCCATCTACGATCAACAGTTACTTTTGTATCGCGATTTTAATATCGGCAATACAACGTTTGCTGGGTCAGCTAGTATTCCTATAATAATTCTGAGTCTGATATATCTAAACTTATTATTATTATTATTGAATTTATAGTTAATTCAAAATAATTAATTGTAGCAATTTAAAAACATTACAATCTTAGATTAAGGATTGGTCTCCACTGCGCTTCAACTAATACTACGCCCTAGTGGGCATACTCGAGCCAGTCTCGAACAATGTGTGACGTTGACGTGCCACATGTTTTGTTAAACTTTGCTAATAATTAAAACTTAAATGCCGGGTTGCGAAGAAAAACTTTGTATAAATAATACTATAAGGAATATGAAAGACACTTATATATCATCCGTGGTTTGTATTTTTTAATTTCAATGTAAAAATTAATAACAGAAAGCGTTAATAAACAAAATTTTAAAAATGCCATTGAGTGTCAAGATGCCACGCACACAAGCATCTTTACAAATGGCCAAGACACACTAAAATATAAAGTTGCCCCAATAAAAATGTTGCTTTTGTTCTTAGGTAGTACGGTATCTAGTTGGAGCGCAGCGGAGACCAATCCGTAATCTAAGCTAAGCTCTTCTTTATTTACTTTTCTTCTATGTTTCCAGATAAAACTAACCTGTATCTGTCCATACATCGTCGACACGGGACTCTGCAAGAACCCGAAAATTAAGTTCCCGAGTCTAATGAAGATCATCACAGCGCAGGAAGCGGCTGACAACATCCTGGATGCAGTCAGGAGGAACTATTCTGAGATCACTATCCCCAGCTCTCTATACTATATAAATCAGGTACTAAAGTCATATAAGGATCATAAAGTCATATATGTACATATGAAAATGACTACTGTACCATAGATGCAGTCAGGGGAACCATTTTAGTTGATGTTTTTATTGGATACTCTCACGTTGATAGTCGACAAGAATTGAAATTTTAGAGGTGTGATTCCCATATTGCCCACAAGGGGGCAAATTGATAGTTAAGGGGGGCAATTTAAAAATGGACTCGACATGACTTTAAATGCAATGCTAGATATCGGTAGCAAATTTAACATAAAAGGCAAATTCCAGGAATGTGCAAGAAAACTTTTACAACCGTTTCCATCTTCATATTTACCTGAATGTGGATTTAGTGCTGTAAATTATTTACTGATAAAAAAAATCGTCCTAATCGTAAATTGGCACCTGATATAAAATCTCAGCATCGAGCGCAAGGATCGCACTAAATGAATATAGAAAAATCAATATTAAAATTATTTTGATAATCTATTGGTAATTGATACGCCCTGCCCATTTCAATGCAGTACCGCTCAGGATTCTTGAAAAAAACCAAAAATTCGGAGCGGCACTAAAATTGCGCTCGCCTCCTTGAGAGATAAGATGGTAAGTCTCATTTGCCCAGTAACACCACTAGCTACGGCGCCCTTCAGACCGAAACACAGTAATGTTTCACGGCAAAAATAGACGCCGTTGTGGTACCCATAATCTAGCCGGCATCCTGTGCAAAGGAGCCTCCCACTGGTAAAATATATATTCAGCGCAGCTCTCATCTTCCCCTTACTGCACACTAGAATCAGCAATTGAGAGTGGCAATGAGTTTCATGCCACTTTATCTCATTAAAGCTTAACCTTTTCCGAAGACAGTGGTAAATGGTAATGGAATACTGGGGATAAATAATGGAATTATTTTTATTTGATTTAAAACTCTTACTCCATGTTGCAAGATTATCTTACATATTTTGTCAATAAAAGTTTTGGTAGCTTTGAAGGTTATGTCATAGACCAAAATAAAAACCACTTATTATTTTTGTTTAAAATTTTTATTTTGTTGTTTTGTAAAGTAAATTGTTTTGTATTCCAGATGTTCAGAATATTCCCGCGACCCGTACCACTGCACTTAAAGGACTTCCTGGATTCTGGTCTGGAGGCCCAGTGATCTAAAACAAACTTTATACAGGGGAATTTAAAATAAAAACCTTATGAAATTGGTGTATAATATTCACTTCATTTTAACTTAAGCGATCTTAAACTGATTTGGGTCAGTTAAGTGACAAATAAGTACAAATGAATGAATATATTTTCATGTATTTAAATGAAGATCGAAATATAAATTATTATTTTTTATTGAATAAAACTGGCATTAGTTTTATATAATAAATTAAATATTAATACAACTAATACGCCTCTGTTCAGCCTGTTTGAAGTGCTTACTCGAATGATTAATAATTTAAACCTTATCCACATAGAAATAAGGATTGAATTTTTGATCTCCCTGTCAGGGTTCAAGTACAATATTTTTGTAATTTTTTATATTTCTTTTATAAAAAGATTGTATGAATATTTTGAACAATTTTATATAAATACTTAATTAGTTTGTTATGTTTTTAAAGTCATAACCCACACTTCTGGGATTAATACACAAATAAAATTTTAAAACAAATTTTTATGAACGATGCGGGACTCGAACTCACGAAAAATTTTCAAATTTTATTTGTGTAAATACTTAAATGTTTATGGGTGATAAGCGAGTTATTACTTTTTTTTTTAATAATCTTTAAGCATAGGTACGATCAAATGTTGAATGTTTCGAATTTAAAATACAAAATGAATTTCAATTTATAGATGCAACCAAAGTTTTCATGGTATTGCAAGATCTAATTATTCTAAAGTTATCTATAAAAAGAAAAGCCTTATCAAGAAAGTAAATCAGAAATGTATATATTAGTTTCTCGTGTCCCGGTGTTTGTTACCAAACTCTCTTATTTTATATCGCGATTTTAATATTATTCTATGCCATCCTCAGATACACAATAGAGTTGCAAGATGACAATAGAATATAATTATTATTGTAGTACGATAAATTTTATGTACGATATATTTGGTAGGTCTGAGAATCGGTCGTCATATATTTTATATACCCAAATAATTTTAATTATTGGTTTTTTTATTTATTTTTTTGGCAATTTAAAATTGCTGCGTCAGCTAGTAATAAATAAAATACTGTTTTTTATGAATTTGTCAATAATATTTCATAACATCAAGAATTATTTCGAAAAAATATGATCCCTGTTGTTATATTGAAATTGTTTCACAGCAGAACTGTCAAATTGTGCGTCAATAAATTCTCTCACAGAAAATATGTTCATACAAGACAAATATTGGAAATAAAAATAATTATGGGTCCCAAATCGAAATAAAAACTATCCTATCGCTCAAGTTGGGCTAAACTGCAATCCATGAAGTTATCCCCATTAAAATCCGTTCATTAGTTTGGGAGTTCACTGGAAATAAACATCAGGACACTGGATTTATTTGTATTAAGATTTTAAACAATTATAAATACTATTTAATAATGGATGACTTGTGATATCGTAATTTATGTTACCAACATGAAGGGATACTGGTAATATATATAAATATTGCAGCAATTAAATCAAAATACAATATCTAATTATATACTCAGATGTATTATTTATAGCAGTGCCATTTAAGGGTCAATTTTGATCAGAATATGAAATTTTCCTATTTTGAAAATATAACAGAGTTATATCTTATTATGTCTTAAATTGACTTACGGTAGCCAGACGTAGTCGCTAACTTTGGGCCTTATGAGACAGCTCATGGTCGCTCAGAGAGCAATGGAGAGGGCTATGCTTGGAGTTTCCCTGCGAGATTGAATCAGAAATGAGGAGATCTGTAAGAGAACTAAAGTTACCGACAGAGTCCAAATGATTGCGAAACTGAAGTGGCAGGGCACATATGTAGTTCGACGGACAGATAGCCGTTGGGCCAGTAAAGTCCTCGAATGGCGACCACGTGCCGGAAGACGTAGTGTAGGCCCCAACAAGATGGACCGACGATCTGGTTAAGATCGCTGGAATACGTTGGATGAGAGCAGCGATCGTCGTGGAAATTTTTTGGGCAGGCCTTTCTCCAGCAGTGGACGTCTTTCAGCTGATGATGATGGATTAAATAGACCGTATTAAAGTCTATTTATATAGCATATTTATAAATAATTAATGTCCACATCACTATGTTGATAATGACCCCAATTATCTTGCCTTGCAAAGGACAAATATTACCTACAAGCTTTGTTGCTCTGTTGAAATGTATAAAACTTACTGTATTTAGTTCATAAGGTATATTGAGTGTGATATCGTGTGATAAGAATTATGAATAGAATTAATAAAGAATTCTAACGATTTCTATTTTATTTATTTTTATGCTTACAGTGTTTGATTATTGTAGTTATTATTTAGGGAAAAGTTAACAGAGTGAATTTTTACGATGCGCGCGCACACCGTCACGCAAATTTGACACCCTCACGTTAGCTGGTCATACTAGCGACCGTTCCCGATATACTATCTACAGATAGAGATAAATTACTACATTCTTCTGTCAATAATCTGAGGCTGGCCCAATATACCCGATAAGTCATTCTTATCGCCTTCGGGACGCGTGAATTGCAATTTCTATACAAACTTCTATCGCTGGTAAGCTATACGTCATCCCATTGACAGACAGCGTGTACGGATAAGGTGAGTTACCGATTTTTTATCTCAGGTAGGCCACAACCGGAGATAGGCTCAATATTAGTAATAGCCGTAAACTATTTGTACTTCAGCTACCAAGCCTCCAAAGAGAATGTAAATACTACGTAATAATACAAAATAATTTCACGAGTCACGAGTTTTCACGAGACAGGCATAGCCTATTGCAAGTTTGTATCTTAAAATTTTTTTTATGATAATAAGGGTCGAGACGAACAGAACGTTCAACTGATGGTAATTGATGTAATTGATACGCACTGCCCATTACAATGCAGTGCCGCTCAGTATTCTTGAAAACCCCAAAAATTCTGAGCGGCACTATAATTGCGCTCGTCACCTTGAGACATAAGATGTTAAGTCTCATTTGCCCAGTAATTTCATTAGCTACGGCGCCCTTCAGGCAGAAACACAGTAATGTTTGCACATTACTGCTTCACGGTAGAAATAGGCTCCGTTGTAGTACCCATAAATTAGCCGGCAAAGGAGCCTCCTACAGGTAAAAGAGACTGTAAACACCACGTAATAATATGTAATTTAATCAGCTTTATTTTTGTCACGAGGCATTAGCTAGTGCGAGGTTGGTTCTAATTATTTTATACAATATTAGTAGTTTAATAACTTCTATACAAAAAGAGCTAGTTGGTGTCTAAAATTGATTTTTAATCCCTGCAATGAAAAAATGATTTCAATTATTGAATTTGGAGTGTGAATATTGTTAGTTTAAATTTTAATAATCAACAGAGATCAATCACGGACATTGAATGAACAAGTAACAGGCTGAATGATAAACACAAAAGACTATTGGACACTAAATTGTTTTAAAACGGTTTCATAGTCTTCATCTATTCTGTCTCCTTCCCTCACCTAGGTTTTTGTATAAAGATAATTATCTCACTCTCACACAGGGTTTATTTATTATATAAATAGAATCTGTTACATTTACTAAGACTTACAAATAGAGGGCGAAATAAAACAAACCATTATATAATTAGATACTGTTTATTCACAATAACAACCCTAGAGGCGTTTTTAACGTTTAAGAATATGATAATATTATCCATTTATATCTCTACCAGCGCGTCGCAATCTACGTTAAAATCTACTTTGAATACAATTTGAAACTGAAGATAAACTAATTAATTACTTATTAGATTTCACATAAAATAGCAGATAATTTTATTTCTAGGTAGGGCTAAACTAACAATCGAAGATCTACAAATAAAAAAGTGTTTTGACATTGGTAATTTATCTTTTATAGATCCAGATATAATTTTGGTTTTAGTTATATCACAGAGTAGGGATGGAAGGATATAAGTATATATTTTCAGACAAAGTTGAAATCTAATATAAAAATAAACTGTATTGCTAATTAAATATAAACAGTTTTGTAACTACGTAAAATTTGCGTAAAAAAAGTGTGATTTTAACATTAAAAAAGAGTCGTGATGTCTTGAAAATGTAGATTATTTAAATATAATTCTACAGCTAGACAATTAATTAGAGTTTAAATTTGGAAGACCGAAGAAGACATAAAAGCGTTGGGGCACAAATGTCACACAAGAAATAGAATTAATTATCTTTTATATCGTCTAAACACTGCGCTATGCGCCTATTAACCTTCCCAAATCGGCAGTCCATCCCTGGGGGATGTATCACCATCACTAGATTTTTCAGATACACCAAAACTTAGTGTGCCGTACGGCACCCTACTCCCACACAAAGTTGTGACCCTTATATTATTTATAAGATAGTTAATTCAATAGCTTTCTGATACATTCACTCAAATCATTATATTTATAATCAATCTGTTGCTACACGCATTGACAGAACGCTGTACGAGCGCCAAAATCGGGCCTATCTAAAGCATACCCCGCCATCAGTGTTTCCAGGAACGGAAAGATAAATAGCACAATTTATACAATGCTCATTTGAAATTAATTTGATTGCATAATTTTTTTAAATAATTTGTACTAGCTATTTATTTTCATCTAATAAGTTATAAAAGGTACAATATAACTACTACTACTAACATAAAAAAGGTACAATATTTTGCCGATAAAGATTAAAATAAAACTAAAACTAACAATAAATAAAGAAAATTAAAAAAATGCAGAATAAAAATTTATTACAATTTTAAATATCCCAATCTATCCCATCTACCCAAAAAAGAAGCAATGCCTTGATAATAATATATTGACTGAGTTACAATTTATGATAATATATATTATTTAATATAACTTAATGCTGATAATTAAATTTATGTATACCTATAAAGCAAGTAACTAGTAAAACAAAACTTCAAAAATTCCTATAAATTTTTAACTGCACTTCCTAACTTATCTCATCAAAAAAGTCTTTTGCAAATTTGAGCTAGATTAAATTATATTCAGAGTTATTGCACTGTACCCGAGAGTTAGGTACTACCATTAATAAGTTTTCTACAACTACTACTAATACATATATGTCAAAAATACCTACTTCAATACTATAAGCCCTAAATAGCTTAATTTGCACCTACATAAACTTGGGAAACTACTTAACATTAAATAAAACTAAAATTTTAATAGTAGGTAAGTATTAAGATATTTTGCTAATTTTTACAACAATTATTGTAGTAATAGGTATATTGGATTCTTATTTACAATATAAGTACCTATTACATACATTGTGCTAAGCATTTGTTTTGTGTAAACGTGTGTACAATACGTAACATGAATATTATTGTAAAATGGCGTGCATATTACAAGGGAAGAATTAAATATATTTAATAAACATTTGAAATTAAGAACACCATTGATACAAATGATTACGTAACTCATTAAGAATGATAGACCTGTTTTCTTATATAAACACTCATTTTACTGTGCATACGCTAAAGGCTGTATTTAGTACTCGACCGACGGTAAGCGCTGACGTCGGTCACGCGTAGCTATAATAATGAAAACATACGTCCGGCGCTGATGAATTGCTACGCGCGTACGGCTACGTCGCACTAACGAGTATCGTCAGTCCGGCGTACGACGGTCCACTGATGCGAAAATACACGTCCAATAAAGTTTGCCTTCAGCTTTGCAGAGTACAAAACGCAACATGGTCAGCACGTACGGTTACGCACTACGCTCGGCCGACGTCAACGCTGACCGTCGGTCGAGCACTAAATGCAGCCATAATATTGTTGACAGAAAAGAAAATTCAATGAATATGATCGAATTAACAACAACAATACTACAACTTCTATGATACATAGAACAATTTTGCCTGTTTTATGGAACCAAGATGCAAGTCAAACATTATTTCACAAGAAAACATATCAATTTTGACATTATAATCGAAAGAAAAAAAAATATATAAATTATGCTGTTTATTCAAAAAAGAAAAATAAAATGTAATAAAAACTTTATGGTGTGGGGTTCGAATCCACGCTCCCTCTAAGGAACCAGAGCTAAAGTTTGGTGTCTTACACCACTGGGCTAACCGGGCTTGAAAAAAGTGGTTGAAATAAAATGAATCAATTTCAACGGTACTTCGAGGCCGGCTGTAATGGAACATGCGATAGATGAACAAATTAAAAATAATCAATGATTTATTGCATTGCACATTTTAACAATCATTATTTAATCATCGTTATATTGTTGCAATTTTTATGAAACAGCTGTAAATACGTGGTAATTAACATTCTGTAATAAATAACAACAGAAACAGTGTATATGACTGTATGATGTGGCCCGAATTGTTCCGTGCCCTTCTCCAGAACACAATAGTCGAACTACTTCGTGCGCGACCGTCCCACGGGGTGACAGAAGGGGTACTAAGATGTCAGCGGGTAGCAGGTCGTGTTGCGGGGAAGGCCAATGCGTGAGACTGCCGTAACCCGCTACCCGCTGAGATTTTAGTACCCCGTCTGCTCTACCGTCTGTCACCCCGTAGCACGATCGCGCACGTAATTGTCGGTCTATATTAAATATATTATACATTGTTAGACAACATGACACTGCTCTTGGCTATTAGGTATTTAGTGCAAAATAATCCCTCGACTATAGTCGAGAACCCGATATTACCCCCTTACCGAGAACAAGATATATCTTGTTCTCGGTAAGGTAGTCTTTAGGGCTATTTTCTGCAACTCAACATCTATTGTGCGCCGATTTAGCAAATCAATGCCTGGCTTGAGGCCCTTTTTTGAGCCAAATGCGATGTGGTTAAGTTTAAACACAACCCTTTCTTCGCAGGTCTGTTACCAGTAAGCATTTTTCCACGAACGCCGAATCATATGATAGGTCCACCGACGCTCTCTCTAATACCCTAAACATCATGTTTCTAGCTTAAGACCTTCACTTATAGAGTCCTGTTTGATTATCAGCTGATATTTTGAGTGTACAATGTGGATTATTTATACTTATATTCTTGATATAAATCATGCTATAACTCCGAGTCAAATAAATCAAGAAAAATTCTAATTTTCATGGGAATGGACTAAGTTTAAAAGTAAGTATATATTTTTTTTATATCTTTTCGTTTTGCAACAACCACATTTAAAATTACGTTCTCGAAGTAGCCAAGCGGGAATTGTGTAAGCATATGCTGTTATTATATTGCTCACAATTTTTTATGCGTTTTAATTATAATTGTTGTTAAAATATATCAATGTCTTTAAGATGTTCATAGTTCCGGTCCCAGTATCCACCGTTATACAACCAGTCTTCTTGTTTCGTGTACGGATTTGTACCCTGGCTGAACCATCTGGAATTACATATATCATATTGTAGCTAATACAATGGGTATGTATATGTAATATGCACTGCGACCACTGAACAGTGTGACATCAATTAAGTATACTGTGAATCCGTTCCTTTATAGCCAATTATATTGGTTACTATTTAAAACTGTACGCAATCCCGTATACTGTCAGCCGCATTTTTTGACGCAGCATTCAAATGAGTGTATTAAATTTTACTAGTTCAATAAAAAAAACTGTTGTTAGAGTAGTGTCAAATTAATAATATTTGGGATTAAACTGTAGGTATTGTTAATAAAACGTTAGGCACTCGAGTGGTTTTGACTGATCACGTGATCAAAGTACTGTGAGTACCTTACCTCTAAAACGCCAGTGCTCAGTGCTCACAGTAGAATATGGCGGCGATTTATGACGTCATATACTTCCCTAAGGTACTGTAGCAGTATACTGGCAGTCCATAACGGAACGAATTTTTCTACAGTGATAGCACTGTGCAGTGCTCGCATACATGCATGATGCATCGGAACATACCCAATATATATATATAGTATATTTACCTTAGATCATTGATACATGGCTAGATAATAGATAGAAAAATATAGATTATATTGACCAACGCACGCACACCAACTCAAAGTGACATACAAATCGCGAGTGTAAGACGCAGCTTGTCACTCACACTAAAGTAATAAACTTGGCCTGTTTTTCTTCGTTTGTCTATCAGCAAGAGGCTCTATTGAGATGTATAAATTATCTAAGCATATAACCTTTATTATGGTGCCACGAAATTAAAGTCTTAAATTTCCAGAGAACAGTTCCAATAGTTTTCTGTTATTTTTTTTTTGGAAAAGGAGGACAAACGAGCGTACGGGTCACTGGTGTTAAGTGATTCCCACCGCCCACATTCTCTTGCAACACCAGAGGAATCACAGGAGCGCTGGGGCCTTTAAGGAAGGTGTACGCGCCTTTTTTGAAGGTACCCATGTCGTATCGTCACGGAAACACCGCACAAGGAAGCTCATTCCACAGCTTTGTAGTACGTGGAAGAAAGCTCCTTGAAAACCGCACTGTGGAGCACCGCCACACATCCAGATGGTGGGGATGATATCCTAACGTGTGGCATGTCATGCGAAGGTGGAATTCCGCGGCAGGAATCAGATGAAACAGCTCTTCGGAACACTCCCCGTGATAAATGCAGTAGGAGACACACAATTTTCAATCAAAATTTATATTTTATACCTCATTTATTATGTATTAATAAAAACCTACAGTTTAAAATTAGCTACGTAAGCTGCAATTTAATTTTAGCATTTATGTACGTTGTTAAAAACAGAAAGTACCTCGGTTGCCACGCGTCAGTGGACTTCTTAAGAGCCTTCCTTGCAGCACGTTGCTTCTCCTCAAGCCTGGTCTTCTCCGCTGCAGCACCGTCAATATCTCCCTGCTCCAGCAGCCTGACATCAGGTCTCAGTCTACTGTCCGTGGGACAGAGCTCGCCTTTCATATCGCGCTGCATTTCATTCAGAGACATTGAAAATTCGGTGAACTGGTAGAACTGTAATAAACATCATATTATGAAGAATATGTTATAAATACAGCATATTAGCGTTGCGATGCGATAAATAATTGTCTTAATTTGGAGTTTCTGAAATTTTATTTTATTAATTTATAATAATGTACATTACATTCCGAGATGTATAGCTTTACATGTATCTTACACACACAAAAGGTAATGAAATAAACATCATCCTCAGGACGTGTTGACTCGCCAAAGTCGGGCACGTGACTGAATCAAATGAGCCGGAAACCGCTCTTTTATGCCCTCGTCCCATGTAATCACGCGCTGTGATTGGTCGGCTGTTGTGACGTATTACCCCGGAAGAGATAAGTAACAATGGTGAAGGGACCAAATTTGTTTGTTCATTCAACAATGTAAACATGTTATTTTTGTGTTTTATTATTGCTCTAACACATTCAAGCGAACTCCTTTTCCCATGTACGTAAAATATTAAAATTATTATTGTTTCCGAGTGAGTGACCGGTGTCATATAATGTTTCGCGAAGTGTGATTGTCATGCGTTGCCTAATAATAATAAATTATCTAAATAAGTACGACTATATTAAAATAGACTTTATTGCTAGAAAAAAAGACATAAGTAGAACTTTGCGCTAGGACTTTTACTGTTAGTTAGTATTAAGTCGTATTAACGAAGTTAAAATTAAGTCACGATTAGACATTTTGTCTTTCGTTTACCTTATTCCCAAATTTACTTGAGATGTACATTTTCATTGTTTGACATTATTATGATCGCAACTACAACTTCATAGTTATGTGTATGTTTCCGAAATGAAAACCATCCCCACTATTCGGATCCCAAGTACTTTGGTAATAGGATATAATTCGAAGTTCGTAGTTTTTTCGTTTCGGAACGAAACTTCGGCTTTCGATTTTGGTACATGTTGCTAGGATGATACATGATTTCAACCGCTATGAAAG
Source organism: Leptidea sinapis (assembly GCF_905404315.1). Classification (NCBI taxonomy): domain Eukaryota; kingdom Metazoa; phylum Arthropoda; class Insecta; order Lepidoptera; family Pieridae; genus Leptidea; species Leptidea sinapis. The sequence goes on along the minus strand of NC_066280.1, from coordinate 12,970,343 downwards.
ACATTACTATCACCGCTACCATACTTATGCTCTCCTGGTGTCTATGTAGTAATACGTCGTGCGTATAACGTCATAATATATTAAGATATACTCGCCTCATACATAAGACAATCTCTTCTTCAACTATGATCACCTGGTACCAAAACACTGTATAATAATAATTCCTATCTCATTTTCTCTCACGAAATCATATAAATTTATGTGTCTTTTTTACTATCTCGCTTTTAGTCCAGCCATTGTACTCTACAATATTGATAAAAAATACAAATAGCAAAAAACCCATAGTAAATGAGATTTTTACTAAAAAAGCGCAAAACACCGATTTTTGTGACCTTTGACCCTGAAATTTAATAGTTACGTACACCCTACCTATATATAGGTTTTGAGACAACTTTTGGGGTGTCAATATACAAGTATTTACAGACTTACAGCTGGGTATCTCGAATTCCGAGATTCCTACCTAATTTAAGCTTAAATGATTGGACTATTATCGTTTCATTGACTTTCAAATCACAACGATGCGTAAGAAGTTTTCAATTCAAAAACTTTTCAAAATATTCACTCAATTTTATGTGGCACTTAACTACGTAAATTGCTTTTGAACGGTTTTGCGCACTTGTTAACTCTTCAACCTATATATTAAGATAAAAGGGACTGTTTAGCCACAGAATGAGTAGTTTTAGAAGATTAGTCTAAATTACCTGTGAACTATTTGGAGGCCTGGGCCGAGCTTCCCAAAGCGTAACAGATCCTGGTATATCTATATTAAACGACTCGTCCGGTTTTGGTACTTCATCTGATGTCTCTGGTTCTTCGCTCTGAAAAAAAAAACAATGTATATCAATTAAAATGATATCATTATCATCATCAGCCGGAATACGTTCACTGATGAACTAAAGCCTGCCCCAAAGATCTCCACGACAATTGGTTCTGCGCTGCCCACATCCAATGTATTCAAGTAATGGTCCATATTGTGGGGGGCCTACCAGCACTGTATCTTCCGGTACGTGATCGCCATCCGATGACTTTACTGCCCCAACGGCCATCTATCCGTCGAACTAAATGCCCTGCCCACTGTCACTTCAGTTTCACAATCAATTGGGCTATGTCGGTAAATTTTGCTCTCCTACGGATCTCCTCATTACGGATTCGATCTCGCAGGGAAAAAATGATTAAAACTACATATAAATCATTAAAATTTAAAGATTTTACACAACATAAGTATATATTTTATTAATTCTTATAATTCACTTTTCATTTTCTTTTATACTTTTTTTTTCTGTTTATTCAGTTCTTTTTTTTGTATTTTCTTCTTGCTCGGATTTTGGATGTGACATCTAAAAATGCTAACTGGGCTGTTTCCGTTAATCTCAGCCTTTTGTCGAGGATTTGATCTTGCTAATCGTAGCAATAAAAACCACTTTAGATCATATCGTTTATGATAAGAGCTCCTACAAATATCGCAATCGTTATAGACATTTTTAGGGAATCAAGACATACAATAGCAAAAATTTGATCAAATCTATGTGCACATCATAATGAACTCACATCTTGTATGGACATAGAACGTAGAGCTCCAACTTTGAAACTGTTCAGTTTCGCGAGTACTTTCTTGGGTGTCTGTTGAGTGCCGGCCTCCTCTCCACGATCCTTGGCCCACTGTTCATATGCTGACGCAGAGCAGCATTTGATGTATTGAGTCCATTTTCCGTACAGGAAACGAAGCCGTTTCTTACTACAAATTATTTAAAGATAGATATTATGCATGAATTTATTATACTTAAAATTTGCTTAGCAGGTCGTTCAGCTGATGGTAATATATACGCTCTGCCCATTACAATGCAGTGTCGCTCAGGATTCTTGAAAAACTCAAAAATTCTGAGCGGCACTTCATTGTGCTCGTCACCTTGAGACATAAGATGTTACGTCCCATTTGCCCAGTAATTTTACTAGCTACTGCGCCCTTCAGACCGAAATACAGTAATGTTCACACATTACTGCTTCACGGCAGAAATAGGCGCCGTTGTGGTATCCATAATCTAGCCGGCATCCTGTGCAAAGAAGCCTTCCACTCCCATGATACATTTCATGTGACGTTTCACCAGTTTGTATGCACCTTTTTAATTTTAAAACTTAACTGCAAAAGTACTTAAGCATCGAACTCATAAAAGAAAGTCACGACCGCGTAAAGGAAAAATGCCTATGCAAAAGATTTTCTCTTAAAGAACGATCTACGACAAATTAAATAACTGTAGTCAAAAAAAATTAATTCATTAGTCTCATCTGAATAACAGGCATAGCAAAAAAATCAAACATTTATTTTTCATAGGAAGAAGAGATATTTTCCATTCTACCTGGGATCCATGATAAAGCCTTCAACTCGATGCAGGTCCCTGTTGTTAAAGCCAGCTGGCTTGAAGCAGAGGTTTGCCTTGAGACCTGCCCCACCGTGACACGTCACCTCCATGCTTCCGTACTGCTCTATCCACAGTTTGCCCACGATCACGTTATGGACGCAACAGTTCACGTTACTCCAGGTGTAAGCTTCACCCCATCTGTAAAGTTAAATTTAAAATACGAAAACCTTTAAAAATATCCTATTACACTGTAAAAATTATCTTTTATTGTAAGTGCTACTTCGTGAGTATACGCAGATTTTTTTTTATTTGGTTGGGTTAAATGATTTGTGTTGCGTTTTTATTCTATGTGGCGAGGTATACTCAAGAGAGGGCGCTGCTTGTATAGTGCCTGTTAAATCTTGTCACCAATAATAAAAACATAATTAAGTGTGTTAAATTATAACTAACGGTGATTATTTTTATTGTATAGGTAACAGAATTATTGATTATTAGTGAACTGCAAAAGAAGTTTTTTGCATCTTAAATCTGTTTTAAGGTATTTAATTTAACGATGACAAACGGAATTTAACTACCTAATTAATAAATTTTTCATCAACTGTATTTAATATGTTCATTTAATTATGTTTTTCATCGTATTTTCCAACGATGTAGTAAATTTGCACGAGGGAAGATATTTTTGGTATTATTATTGTCTTTTTACGGCGCCTATTTCTGCCATGAAGCATTTATGTGTAAGCATTACTGTGTTTCGGTCGGAAGGGCGCCGTAGTTAGTGAAATTACTGGGCAAATGAGACTGAACATCTTATGTCACAAGGTTTCGAGCGCAGTTGTAGTACCGCTCAGAATTTTTGGGGTTGAAAACCTGAGCGGCACTGCATTGTAATGGGCAGGGCGTATCAATTACCATCAGCTGAACGTCATGGAGTCTCGTCCCTTGTTTTCATAAAAAAAAGGTCAATTACCGATTGGATAGCAAGTATTGAGTAGAGTCGACATTAACTAGACAAGTGAGTATTAAAACAATGTAACTTGCACAAATTATTTCAAGATATTAAGCGTTTTAAATTAAAATCTCGGAAGAATATTTCGCTCACAACAACATAAAACTAACACTCCATACCTTGGCAGCTCCACAGTGACCTGCCCTTTTGGTTGTATTTCGACACTTTTTCCGCAGAACTTCAGTTTGGGATGAACTGACCCGTGGAACACGAAGTGCGGGCTGTCTGCGTGAAACGCTGACACCGGGGGGTGGTGGGAAACCTGAGCCAAATCACACAGATGATTTTAATAGTTACTCCTTTTTGCTGAAAAGTAACAAAATACACTACTTCCAGCTTTATATCGCATATATCACGGTGAGTGTCCTGGGTCTAGCCCAGTGACTTTCAAGTGTGTATTGTCAAGGTTGCCAAGAGCATATAAAAAAGTGTGTGTGTACTTATGTATGCACGCAAGAAGTTATACTCCTTTGGCCTAACAAGGCAAAAATCCTTAAAATTATTCATTCCTCCTGCTATTCTACGTTTGTAGAAAGAACAATATTGTAAAAATCTTGCAAAGATGGCTTTGACAATTAATTATTAAATAACGAATATGGCTGTATGGGCTTGAACCCTTTTCCTGTCCTGATAAGAAACCAAAAAAAAAACGAATGTCACAAACGTCAAAAAATATTAGGAACCAACTTCACCCTGTTATTTTGTGTAAGAGTGATGCGCGCATCTTAGAATTTCACTCTCATCATTTTTCATAACGCGCCTAAAGAAGTAAAACTTCTAAAATATTATTCACTTTAGTTTATAGTTCACGATATATGATTGCTTTTTGCTTAAACGCTTCAAACATATCTGAAACGTTTATATCTTAAACAGAAAGATAAATGAACTGAGTAATATTAAAGACACATAAAGTCATTAACCTGCTCACAAACGGCTCGAAACTCCGGTCGTTCAAGTTCATAAGTCTCGCCCAGCAGAGGGTTGAATGGTTTTCCGAGTCGCTCCCAGTTCGATGCCAGAGCACTCACTGCAAATGCTGAAACATATACTGTATTTAACACATTTATACAATATCCAAGCCGTTCCGCCCGCTCCGGTGGGCGAATTTTAAAAGGAGATAAATTTTATTCATCTTTTTACAAATACAATAAAAAAATAAGTAGCCATAAACCATCTAGGATACATTTCGCATCGAATGGTGGTAGTTTCATGTTGATACGATCAGTGGTTTAAGCGCGAAAGAGCCTCATATAGATACCTAGTTTACCTAGATTAGTACCTATTCTCCAATTAAAAAATAATAATACTGTTATTGCGTAAAACTTAAAACTTTTTCTGAAAATGATTTTATTATTATTTAATAACGTATCATAATGGGCTTTACTAAAAATGTTTGTAAACTGTTGAGGGGCCGTCGTATTTCATAACATTAAGTGCACAAAATTTCGTATCGCTAACTGCCACTGACCCTTTACAGGTTGATCTAAGTCAGCATGACTCTCATAAAAATGCAAAATTTCAAGTCAAACAGTTGCGGATGGATTTGAAATCCAATTAAAAGATTTGACCCACATTTACGTTAGTAAAGTTACGTTAAGATAGTAAACTAACACGATAGGATATAAGTATAAATATGCTTATGAAAAAATAATAAGGGCTATGATGACCGTATTGAGGAATCAAAGAATAAAAAGTTATAGAAAAACGAACTGGTTACATTATTATACAGAACGACCCAGTTTAGAAAAAATACTATGATTGAACTTTTGCAAGTTCTTGCGAACTTTTCAATTACTCTTGTCAGCGCCAGGGGTATTATTCTTATAAACCTCTAAACAACAAAAAGCACTTTATTGCTTTAGTATCTCTTGTTTAGGTTGGCCTTATTTAAAACGTTTTGCTAAAACTGGCATATTTAATTATTATATAAATGAAATCTTACTATTACCACATCAGATTTCAATAAATTGTAACGAGTAAAGTGAAGTGAGGAGCGGGTGTCGGAAAGGTGGCGCTAGTATAGCGGTGTGAAGTGTGAGGCGAGTAGAGGAGGGGTGTGGAGAGAAGAGGGGTGGCAAAGAGTCTATAAAGTCTTCCTCGGGATTAAATTAATTATTCTGGAATGTTAAAGTGTTGTTAAATAATTACGAGAGTACCTAATTTAGTAAGCGTAGTGTTTTAAGGTTTTTTACGATATTTCTAGAAAAACTGTGCGCTAAGTATTTAAAGTAAAATAGCTTTTTGAATCGGGTATTATTTCCTTTAAAAGAAGCTATTTATCGATAGGTTGCGCCCTACCCTAATCCCGTCCGTGTTCTTTCACTTTAGGACGGTGCGACACGTTTGAAGTCACCGCGAGAAGCGAACAGGCAACATCGCTTGTGTTCTATCCAACAAACGACCAGCGTCTTTGAACGTGAAGCACGCGGGATGGCAACATCGCGTTTTGATGTGCATAGATTCAAGTTCATTGAATCATTGAGTGTTGACCCAGTGACCTCGTGACCCGATTGTACAATGTACAGCATGTTAATATTCGCTCAAAATTAAAAGTCTACTTTTTGACCTAACTAGTGCACCGATTTTTTTCATGTTTTGTATATCGTCAGCAAATGTTATAACAAGTATGTGGCTACATTTAATTCATAGATGTAAAATACATACTGTATATTTGAAAATTGAAATTTGTAATTGTAAAATATTAGACATAAAGTGGTTTCTGATAGAATACTATTTTTACTTTTATTTTTACTTATATTATACCATCATTATTTTGACTGCTTTACAAGATAAGTCATTCTACTTACCAGCGATACACTCCATTCTGGCAACAGGATCAGTCTGTTCAGAAGCAATCCTCAAGAGACTTGCATACTCTAGGTACTCCAGCATCCTCTGCAGGAAGGATAGGGGCTCGTTGAACACCACCGGCATAGTGATCTTTGATAGTTCTTTACCCACGCAGTTCTTCAGCACAGACCACAGAGAGAAATCACCGCGGCTAAATTGGGCCACTGGAAGTGATGTTCTACAAAACACAACTAAAATTCATCATTTATTTATTTATTCAATCAGTTCAACCATTTTTTATATATTATGCTACTAATATTACAGAAATTTCTCTAAATAGACGTGGTCGCTAACTATGGGCCTGATGGGAAAGCTCATGGTCGCTCAGAGGGCAATGGAGAGGGCGATGCTCAGAGTTTCCCTGCGAGATCGAATCAGAAATGAGGAGATCCGTAGGAGAACCAAAGTCACCGACATAGCCCAAATTATTGCGAAACTGAAGTGGTAGTGGGCAGGACCAATGATATAAATATCATTGGGCAGGACACATAGTTCGACGGGCAGATGGCCAGTGGGGCAGAAAAGTCCTGGAATGTCGACCACGTACCGGAAGACGCAGTGTTCGTAGCCTTATAACCCTTGGAAAAGAACGGTAAGTGACCCGTAAATGATCTCTGAAGACTCTCAACTCGTGATTGGTTTGCATTAAAAGGATACCATGCAATACTTGCATAGGTATTTGAGATGGCTGCGAACTAAGGGAGTTATAAGCTCTTTTCAGACTACTCTATACTATTGTTATATATAAAATATAGCAAATAAGGACCAAATGCTATAGTTTATAGCAAGGCGTTCACATTACGCGATATAATAGCAAGTATTAATACATAACAAGCTCAGTTGACTGCGATCTTTCAAGAGTGTGCACACGATTGACACAATATATTTATTACAGGATAGTCTTGAAAGCTCATCGAGGGATGATGATAATGCGGAATTTGACCATATCTTGCCATTAATGCTGTGAAAGAATGTCAGAGCATGGATATCAAATGATATAAAGTTCAGAGGAGAATGTGGTGATTTGAAATGTTTGAAGATGGAAGAAGGAGGAAAAGGGCGGTTCACGATTTGAGTAGTACATTATCAGCTCATCATACGCTCAATTTTGTGAGCCAATAATATATCATACAATGAAGAGTGACCGTGTCCATAATAATGTATGGTGCGCGATATTGTTGTGATATGAACTATATGCTATTATAAGAAAATGAGCTATAGAGTATAATTTATCATATTTATCAGACTATATCTCTGCAGTTAATTACCGTGCGCCCATTCTTCCGTGGAAGACTCATATAACCCCTAAAACAGCGATTGGGCTTAAGGTGCACTCTGCATGTAGAATAATAAATAATATTAGCGATATTAACACTTAAGAAAACTCAAAACATTATGATAACTGTGGATTTTAGTCTGGATAAAAAAACGCTTAATTCAATAATGTAGTGTAGTGTTACCGGTTGCTGTCGAAGCGCGCGTGTCATGTTTAAGTAAAAAAATTAGGCCCTGTAATATAGGTATGTTCGGGGTTCACCATAATGGAAAAAGCAAGTTATTTGCGCAATGTAGGTATGAGTTTTTGGGTCCGCAAGAACACGGACCATGTGAGAGAATCTTTCTTTGACACAACGCTAAACCTAAGTATAAAAACTGTGACTAAGCTATGTTTTGAACAAAAAAATCGAAATCTAAACGTTTCCATTACGAGCTATTATTATTTTACTAAAAGGAATCTATTATTAGTTATTTAAAGGAAGCTAATACATATATTATTATAAACTTCACATAATATTAAAGAAAACATGCCCGGGATTTCCTCTGAGAACGATTGATATCTATCCACACGAAGACTTACATAGCGCTCCCTAGGGCAATCACATTTTCGGGCTTAAATTTATACTTCAGCCCCAAAGAGTAATAATCGACTTGACTGAATTATTACTCTTATAACCCTTGTTCTCAAACAAAATTCAAAAAACAACTCGAGTTGTTAAGAGTTGTTAAATTAGGTATCCAAGACTTATGAAGATATATTAGAATTAACAACTGTATCGTTTAATAGTTATTTATGCAACTGTTGTGTAATAAGGGGTATTAAAACACGAATGTGGATTTATCTCACGAGGCGAAGCCGAGTGTGATAATAGTATCACATTCGTGTTTTAATACCTAATTATCAACAGTTGCATAGAAGACTTTATCTACACCCAGAATATGAATCCTCCAAAAGTTTCCGAAACAGTTAGCTTTCTGCTAACATTAAAACAGACAGTCCTAGTAGTAGCCTAATATCATTAATTACTGATTATATACAAATAAACTAAGTATTAATGAAACAATTATTTATTTTAGTAGTAATTTACATTTTGTATAGTGCAATAATTAAAATTCACTTGAATATTATGTTCTTTTGGAAATTAATCGCTTTTTTTTGTAAACAAAACAATAAAAAGATCGAAGAAAAATGGCGGGGATTCGAATAACCTACTTTTTTTACGGCGCGCGACGTTCTGGTGGTGTGCAACGCGCGTAAACAAAAATGTTCTTTTTTTGAAATTCATACAGATGCCACGCATCGAGCAATAAGAATGTGGCTGTCTGTTAAAACTCTTTGAGCATGAAGGGAAGGAAAAAAAAATAGGAGTGTTGTTATGAAATTCAGTACAACATAACAACACTCTTTTGGATAATGTAATGGTTATTAGAACATTGGGTGTTTTAATGTTGGCAATAAGCTAACTGTTTCAGAATTTTTAATAGAGGATTTAAAGCATGGGTGTAGATAAAATAATTTAAACATGGCTAAGACACGTGTTTTGTTAGACAGTGGCCTATAACAACGTCAGTGACCTAGTAATAACGACGTCTAAAATAGAGTTTATCTTTTTCTATTACGAAACAGTGTTCAGCTCGTGTTTAACTAAAACTAAAACATCATGACAGATATATAAAATTAAATCTTTCTTATGAATATGATCTATCCGTTAGACACACCTTAGACAAGCTTCAACCCATGTTTAAAAATAAGCAATGCCTAAAGATTGTTGAACGCAAAACAACAGATATACACAGATTTGATAGAACTTATTTTAAACAAGCGTCCAACACATGTTTAACTTTTTTGTAATAGCACCAGACTAAATTTCGGACTTGTTGAACTTTGGAACTGAGATATGCTGCTCATGCGTAATTTCATTAAATTTAGAAATATATTTTGGAATAACAGGAACTCATTACATTCGTTTACCATGGTTAATGATTCTCGATACTTATAGGCAATTTGATGGAACGAATAGAATCATCATCCCCCACCAGATGTGTGATAGTCAATTTAGGGAATTTCGACTGAGAAACTTGAAAAATTGCTTACAATGTAAGTATTTAGATTTTATGATTCACTGTTAGTTTGTGAAGATCCCAAATACTTGACGTAAATGTAAATTTAATTGATAACGGCCGTTCCCAATATAGTATCTACAGATAGAGATAAATTACTACATTCTACTGTCAGTAATTAGCTGTCAATAATCTGAAGCTGACCCAATATGCCCGATAAGTCATTCTTATCGCCTTATATTGGGACGCGTGAATTGAAATTTCCATACAAACTTCTATCGCTGGTAAGCTATACGTCGTCCCATTGACAGACAGCGTGTACGCATGAGTTACCGTCGATAAGTTTATTGGGACAGAAAATCAATGATAGTAACGATTTTTATCTCAAGTAAGAGATAGACTGATTATTGGGAAAGGCCGTTAGTGACACAGTTGGAAAACAAATATGACTATTGTAAATATGTTTAGAGGATACTTGCAAAAGAGTTGCTCCAAACACAGCTTGCAAGGTCAATGAACACCGCCTTAGATGAACAGACAGAAATAAAAGCATCACTACATGTTACAAAACAAACTCCAGTCCAGTATAACCCCCAGGTATTTTTCTTTAGTAAGACTTAGTTCGGTGTTGAACTACTTTGGCAATGTAAGATTACCAAGGCTGCGTTTGTTGGTATTAGCTCCGTCTTTAATGGATTAGCCGTATTTCGATGTTGCACCCACCATTCATATGCAGATCTATCAATAGTAAATCGAATCAAAAGTTTCTCAGGAGCGATCCCGATGTAGATGCACTGTGGATGCCTTCAGCCCCAGCTTACATAAATCATACAGGAATATGAATTACAGGTAAGTTTAAAATGAATGAATGAATGAATAAATGAGTAGTAAAACAACTATTTATCACTGAACTGTACAGTAGTAGGTATAAATATAGCACTTAACATATTCAGAAACTTCACAAGATTCCACAAATATATAAAGGTTCTATATACATTGGCTGTGTTCACTTAAACAGGTGCTCTAAACGAAAATTTCAGTGAACATAGAAATTGTTGCAAAATGGAGATAGTTACAGGGTAGATGCCTCACCGTTCTCAGAAGGCCATTTATTTTTCCGAGGCTGAATTTAGGTCAGGGTTGTCACTTACAATGACGAATAAATATTGCTTTCTTTCCTTCACAACTTAGTAAGCCCTTTTAAGTGTTGTCTCTTACATCAAAGTAATTTTATTATCACTTTTTTATGGAAGAGGACGTCAGACGAGTGATCACCGCACCACATTCTCTTGCAAAACCAGAGGAATCACAGAAGCGTTTCAGGAATTAACCCGAAGAAGATTGAAATTTTGAAGAAAAATTGGATTCAAAGAATCTGTCCCTATACATCGGGTCATTAATCATCATCATTATCATCAGCTGGAAGACGTCCACTGCTGGACAAAGGCCTCCCCCAAAGATTTCCACGACGATCGATCCTGCGCTGCCGTCATCCAACGTATTCCGGCGAACTTGACCAGATCGTCGGTTCATATTGTGGGGGACCTACCAACACTGCGTCTCCCGGTATGTGGTCGCCATTCGAGGACTTTACTGCTCCAACGGCCAGGTGTCCGTCGAACTATGTGCCCTGCCAACTCACCACTGCCACTTCAGTTTCACAATCATTTGGACTATGTCGGTAACTTTGGTTCTCCTAAATAATTAAAGTTATGAGTAGTGTCCACATTTTAGCGCCTGCTCTGGGTTCACCATGTAGTATCAACTCAGCCCATTTAAAAGCGTGCAACTCCGAACTGCTCAAATTATCAGAGATCTAGTAGACAGCTCCATCACATAATATTAATGTGATACTGCATAGAGACACGTTCATTGTAATCTTTTTTTGTATTAAAATAAGGGACGAGACGACCAGGACGTTCAGCTGAGGAAAATTGATACGCCCTGCCCATTACAATGCAGTGCCGCTCATTATTATTGTCAAACCCAAAACTTCTGAGCGCCACTACAACTGCACTCGTCACCTTGAGACATAAGTTGACAAGTCTCAATTTATTTTTTTTCATTAAAAACAAAGCAAAAGTAATGAATAGATGTAATCCTATTTTGCGTGGATATTATCAAGAGACAGGAGCAACAATTATGCTATATTAGAACGTTAGATACAGGCATAGTATTTTTAATACTTTTTTATAGCGTTCTAGCGACAACGTCGCCGGCAGCTAGTAAAGGAAAACTTTTCAATTTAGTACAGATGTTTGGATATCTGGTCTCTAATGATATTTTTATTTTAGCTTTAATAAGAACATGTCCTGTATTCATAAAAATATTAGATTTTGACAATCAAGTGTTTTTTTATTTTTAATTTGCTAATCGTTTGTTTTGTATAACTTTAAGTTACAAACGTAAATAGTAATAGTTATAATTGTAATTTTATTCGTAAATGTAAAAATTTGTATCTATTTATCAAGCCGAAATAAATAAATAAACATTTAATATTTTGCTTACTTTCTGTGCTGACCCTACATAGTATTTGGGATGCGTTGGAGAGTTTCAGCCGCGGCAGCTGGGAGCTCGCAGCCCGGAGCGAAGTCGTTCAAGGTCGCGCCGGTGGATCAATACTAACATCTAGCAAGGCCGCTTATTTTCTGTTCACAGCCTTATTAGGCACATTACACATTATCTCATTTATTTGGCAAATTTTGAGTTAATTATATCGAGAGATTAGTTCACTAGAAGAAAAATTTGTGTGTCGTTTTAAACGTTTAGATTTTATCCGTTTATTTTTAATTTATGGCTTAATGAAAGCGAATTCAAAGATATTTACACTGAGAAGAGATCCGGAGGGTTCCGGAAGAATACATTTAACGTAGAATTACTTTTCTTTGTAATTATTAGCTTCACTAGTGTATCAGTTGACTTGTTATATTCATAAAATCACTAACTCAAAAGCATAAACTAGATTAAAGTTACATTTAAGCAAATATAACAAAATATTTCATAGTCTATTTAATCAAAGCTTTTATTTTGGCACGAGCTTAGATTTAGGATTGCTCTCCGCTGCGCTCTAACTAGATGAAATAATTTTAATTTAAATAACGCGCGGATTTGCGTTCCGAATTCTGATTTCGTTCACAATAAAAAATGTTCACTCATTTTGATCAAAAAAACGAGCAGTGATTTGACATAAGTTTGAAATAGTAGTAATTACAGTAGGGCAACGAAATATATTCCTGGTAAGTTTGAAAGCGAACATTTGCTTATAACGTAGTGGTATTCGGCTATTCTCTATAGAAAATCTATAGAGAATAAATTTTCTCTAAAGAAAACAAACAAATCTCGGAAAAACACATAAAGTGTAAGAAAAACAGTAGAATAATACCTTATTCTCTTGAAACAACAAAGCTTTCGTTCACGACTTGTAGAGTAAACATTATAAATGAAATTCTGTAAAAGTGGAACAGACAGAATTTAATTAGGAGCTGTGGGTGGATTTAATCTCATGTTCTAAATACAATTTATCCTTTACACTTAGGCTAAGTTCATATGGCCGCGCGGTACCGCGCGGAACTACGAACCGCGCGGCACAAGATCAATATAAACGATAATTATCGTCTACATTACCGCGCGGTACCGCACGCCAACGCGCGGCGCGCTCTGACCCGCGCGCAAGATCTAGAACCGCGCGCTGCCGCGCGGCCCAAGTATTTCAAACCTGTATCGACCTGTTCAGTTGATCCGCGCGCCTTGAGACGGAAAGACACATAGATCGATGCAATGAGTACCGAAGATGACATTGTGCCTATCGATTTGCTTATCGACGAAATCGAAAAAAGAGATGCGATTTGGAATCTTAACTCTAAGGATTATTCAAATAAAATATTAAAAAGAAGGTCTTGGGAAGAACTAGTTTTAATTTTTTGCAAAAATGATGATTCCGAAGAAAAAAAGAAAAATTTGGGTAAGTTGTTTTTTAATTAGTTTTATTTATTTAAAATAAGTTTTATAAAATCATCACCTATTACACCATTTTATCTTGCCAATCTAATTTACCTTCAGTAACAAAATAATTTGTGAATTTAGTTCGAATATTATCTACTTCATGGATTGCTCGTCCACTGTTAGTTGGATTCACATTAGGTAATGGCGCTGGATTGATCATATCATCCTGATTTATACCATCTCTCATCCTTACCAAGTTATGTAAAACACAAATAGCTTTGACGATATCAACAGCAAAATCTATCTTCACGTCTATTGGCCGGTGTAAGATACGCCACTTGTTACACATTATGCCAAATGTACATTCGACATACCTTCGTGCTAAAGAAAGGCGGTAGTTAAATATTTTTTTTTCTTTTGACAACATTTTACCACCATAGGGTCTCATCAAATTTTTAGTCATAGCGAAAGCCTCGTCAGCTACAATTACGTATGGTAGTTTAAATGCATCGCTCTCATTATTTGTGATAGATCTAGGCTCTGGTAAGTTCAACGAATTTTCTGAGAGTTTTTTGAATAATGACGTTTCCTTGAAAACACCCGAATCACTGTCTTTTCCGTAAGCTCCAACGTCTATCCATATGAAGCAATAGTTAGCATCACATAAAGCCATTAAAACTAATGAGAAAAAGTGTTTATAATTGTAATACATTGATCCTGATTCTGGTGGCTGTATTAAACGAACGTGTTTGCCGTCCAACGCTCCAACACAATTTGGAAAATATGCTTTATTTTCAAATTGTATAGATATTTGTGTCCAGATTTCTTTTGTTGGTGGACTCATGACCAAAGTTTTTAAATTTCTCCAAAAAACTTGGCACACTTGCTTAATTATACCCGATATCGTAGACTTGCCAATTTTATAACCATATTGTAACTCTGCAAATGAAGAACCAGTTGCTAGGTACCTGTAACATAATAGTTATTTAAGATACACGTGCATAAAGTAGATCTTTACCGAATAAGTGCTACAGTGAAAACACAAGCATAGCGAGTGTTTACAGTGTGGCACGCGAGCATAAAGTGCATATGCTCACGTGCCACGATAAATATTCCATTTCTATTCCTACTCCTATTCCTCGTCAAATTCCTATTCCCATACCTATTCCTACCCCTACTTACTCCTATTCCTACTCCTATTCCTATTCCTAATTCTATGTCTATGTCTATTTCTTTTAAGGAAATCTTTACTGAATAAGTGCTACAAAGAAAACACATTCATAGCGAGTGTTTACAGTGTGGCACGTGAGCCTAAAGTGCACAAAGTACAATTTGCATAAAGTACGAGTAGGTCATAAGGACTCTTTATGCACCCGTATCGTACAACATTTTTCAATAGTTTTGCAATGAAAACTAATAATTAATTATTTACTTTCTAGGATCGATTTTGCAAAAAAAATGGAAAAATTTACGAGATGCCTATGTAAAAGAACTTAAGAAAACAAAACATTTGAAGTCTGGTTCCTCAGCATCAACACCATCTTCATTTTCGTATTTCCAAAGATTGTCATTTCTTAAACAAGTTGTCCAGAAACGAAAAACTGACAACAGCCTTGATGTTGCGGAAGTTACAGAGAATCCTGATTTGGATAGTGCAGTTAACAGCAGCGGCGTTCAAGCTTCAACAGAAAATGTGCCCCGGAAAAAATTCAAACTTCACCCTGCCGATGAACATTTTGCAAATCTTTTACAACAAAGCATAAATACTCGAAATAATAATGCAGCAGAAAAGAAAGATGACGATGAAGATAAATTATTTTGTCTTTCATTGGTTAGGGAAATAAAAAAAGTTCCTGAAAACCGGCGTTTAAAACTGAAAATTGAAATTTATAATTTATTAGAACGATACCAAGCTACACGAGCACAGCCACTTGAAGATTTTAACTACCCGTCTACTTCATATAGCTCACAACGACCACCCAGAAACTATCATGCTTCATTTCAAAGTTCTCAATATAGCAACCCAATGCAGTACTCTGATAGAGAATCAACACAATATGGCTATACAACTAGTTCATACACTTCACCTCCCACAAGTTCATCGCAAGCAACATCACCCCCGGGTGATGTTACTTGTGACCCGTCATACGAAGATTCTCAAGAATTAGATCTGTTCAATTAAACTAAAAGTTAATTTGCCAAGAAGCCTCGCTCATAATTTCTTATTTTTTATAATTTTTACTGTGATTATGATTAATAAACAGTTAACTTACCGCAATGTTACAATGAGTTTTTCTTTTGGTGATATGCAATATCTTACAGCATTTTCACTGGATTTTAAATCATTTTCAATGAAATCGTATAAAAAATCAAAGGTTGCAACTGACATACGGAAATAATTAAAAAATATTTCTTCATGTAACCTCAACTTAGGGTATAAGGTGACAAACAGGCTTGAAGAAAGTCTGTCACTTAATATTGGATGCACCCAGTATCGCCTTTGTCGTCTTCTGCGACGTCTCAGTCTTCTATATAAAATCCACAAGCAAATTGCCTCCTCCACGTCCATTGTATATCAATGTTAATGCCAGACTGGCGCTCGTATATACCCTGTCATGTGAACTCTCACATCGCGCGTCGGCGCGCGGTGCCGCGCGGCCATATGAACTTAGCTTTATCGTCTACATTACCGCGCGGTACCGCACGCCAACGCGCGGCGCGCTCTGACCCGCGCGTTAAGTTCGACTTGATTGCTTATAAATATTTTCTCTTTATTTAATATATTGTAGTTAAATACAATTACTGTTATAATGTGCATGATACAGAAACATCAGAAAAGAAAAGCTTACTGTCTGTGTATCTTTTGCTAGTCAGTGAACAATCTATAAACGATTTCATATTCCAGTGGTTAGTGACGTGCCGTGGTCGAATTTCGATATGTGATATGAATTTTTGTTTCCAATTCCGGATTTCAAGTGGATGTTTGGGGTTCTATTTACGATATAAGGCTCTCTCATTGAATCCTTGGATCTTGTAGAGTTCCCACAACATCCACATAACAAAAACAATGCGTGCGTACAAAGTACACGTGTCAGAAGTGAAACCTGCATTTAATTAACTCTAAAGTGCATATGAAGTCCTGGTACTTGTTGCTAGGATGACACATGATTTCAACCGCTACGAAAGACATTACTATCACCACTAATATATATATGTTATCGTGTCTATGTAGTAATACGTCGTGCGCATGTCGTCAGAATATATTAAGGTATACTCGCGTCATACATAAGAAAATATCTTCTTCAGCTATGATCGCCTGGTAACAAAACACTGTATAATGCTTCCTATCATTATCTCCCATGTTAAATATTATGTATTTATGTGTCTGCTATTTAACTGTAGCATTTTGGCTTGTTAGAAGTCGCATTAGAAGTTTTATTTCAAGAATAACAATAATCCGCATATCTGATATCATACGCGGCAGTTTGGCGAAGAAAACTTGGAACTTTCCTCTTAATTGGTTTAACTTATCTTTATTCAAGCATAAGGGGCTATTGTTTTCGCAATTAAGCCATTTAGTTGGGCGTGAAGTGTTTCCCGGTTACTCCTCCCAGTCCAGTTACTTCCAGAATTTCACAAAATTCCTGGGATCTTGTATTCACTGGTCGTGGTAATAAAAATCTCGGAGAAGTTACGGATTTCTCATGAAATATGATGTTCCTATTATTAACGTTAAACTGTCACAATTGAAATGTCGACATTGCCATAATTTATTTAGTCTTAATTAATAAGTAAAATTAAGCATCATTATCAACAAAATGATTATACTGAATGAATAATAAAATATTACATATAAACAGACAAACACCTACATTTTTAGCATCTAATTGAAACTCAAACATTACAAACCTATTTTATATAACGTTATTATTTGATCAAGTATTGAGAGTACTTGCCTAATATATTTTAATGGAATAGTAATACAAACATGATGGTGAGTGGCAGGTGGAGGTGATGGCAGGTAATCACCGCCGAACATTATGAATTGCTCCACCATTGGATCTACAGTAGCATGCCCGGCCTAACAGGTTGTTGTTCGCGCTGTTTCTGTAGGTACCGAAATACCCATGTCGTGTCGTCGATAAAATAAAGTTTCGAGCAAGGAAGTTACACAATTTGATTGTATGTAAAAGTTCCTTAAAACCACCCCCTTTAGAGGATACAGTTAGTTTGTAGCCTGTGGTGGGACGTTAGAATTCGGCTGCATGAATCAGGTCAGACAACTACTAGGAATCCCATGATAAATATGGCCTCTATACAACGACAACACAAGCAACTCTATGCTACACGCAGAAAAAATCTGACACCATGGTGTACCAGAACCAAAAACATGAGAGCAATACTCCATGTGGACGGCTAAGCGCTTTGTAGAAAGCTAGAATGTTGGGACAGGCTTATTGTCTTGTTCTACTATTGAACTCCAGTTTCATCGAAGCTAATTTGGCTTTGCAAAAGTTTGCTTTGCAATATTTCGATACTGGACAAGACACTAAGAAGAGTATTGTTGAAAGTGGTAACAGATACGATGGGGATATAATTTATTGTTTAATAAATGGTAAGAATATTTGAATAAAGCAGTTAGCAAGTGATTATGACTTTCAAAACAGCATGGAAACCCATCCTAATAGCCCCAAGCGGTAAACTATTCTTAAAGACCGGTCTTGCGATACAGGGGTGTAAAAATCATGGAGTTTTGTTCGGTGTTGGAATCACTTTCCATCAAGTGCCCCACTTGACCATTTGCCTCTGTTATTATAATTGTTATCTGTATTAAGGTAAGAATAAAAAGGGATAATATACAGCTCTTAGATTAAGGATTGGTCTCCGCTGCGCTCCAACTAGATACCGCACTAATAAAGAACAATAGCTTTTTTATTACGGAAACTATTAGATGCTTGTGTGCGTGGCATCTTGACACTCAACGGCATTTTTCCAATTTTGTAACATACGCTTCGTGTTATTTTACATTGAAATTAGTAAAATACAAAATACTTACTGATGATATGTCATCCCAGTATCTTTCTTATTTCTTGTATTATTTTTACAAAGTTTTACTACGCAACCCTATTTTAGTTCCAATTTTTATCAAAGTTAAACAGAACATTTGGCACGTCAAAGTCACACATTGTTCGAGACTAGCGCAACATTTGGTACGCCCATTTAGGCGTAGTAGATATTAGTTGCCGCAGTTTGTGACTACGCCTGTGGTATCTAGTTAGAACGCAGCGGGGACCAATCCTTAATATAAGATACAGCTTCTATTTCTATAGAAAATCTTACCGGTATTTGTTTTCCTGGTATACATAATTTTCCATGTTACACCAAACCCACACTGTAATATGTCCACTGTCAACACAGCTGTCAGTTTGTTTTCATTTTATATAAATAACACACTCACACAAAGTAAATTATTTGTTCATAGTAGCCCGTAGCCCACCTCCACTGCGAAAACATACCAGCGTAACCGCTGTAAATTCGATGTCTTGTCCATATGTAGTAGAAGCGAAACACTAGCATAAGGGACTACGCGCACTTATTCAGCTCTTTTCAGCTTTTGTCCATAGAAAACAACAATTTTGTATGGAGACGTGTACGCGTCGATTCAGCTTTCCGCGTCCATTCTGCTTTCGCGGCAAACCAGCATAAAATGAGGATAAATGTGTTTTTACTATGCGAATGCTATAGAGAGCGTTCGGCGCTGTTCCGCCGCGTACAGCGCTGTTCGCCGTCGAATCCGGCGGAACAGCTCTTTACAGGGATGGTTCGCGACTCCTTGTCGACAAGTTGCATGTATTGTTCCTGCATTGATGTGACGTAATCATTATGCACGCAAAGATTAAAGAGTGCAGACGTGATTTACAGTTATTATTCTCATTCTTACGACGCCGTACGCGGCCGATAGAAGCAGAGCTGTATAAGTGTGACCAAAATCATTCAGCGAAACGCGAATAGAGCTGAATAAGTGCGCGTTGTCTTTTTTCCTTGCTCCAGCGGCCATTTTGTTGCGTTGCCGCGTTGTTTTCTCAAGAGTTTATGGAAGTTTATAAAAAAAAAGCTACTTCTACTACATTTTATTTTCATAAAATTGACGTCGATTTTAATAAACATTAAATCAAGTGGCCAGAAATAGACCTATTAAATCACCCAGGGTATAATTGACTGAATCAATTCTGATTCGCGTAACGTTTCGTCGCAGTTTCGCTTCTCAGACTACGCTTGTCGCAGCGGAATTCATTCAGCGGTTTCGCAGATCGTATTTCGCAGCGGAGGTGTGCTACGGGCTTTAGTTTTAGTAGTTAGTAGCTAGTTACTAGTAATGTAATATACTAGTATTAGTAAATAGTACCTATTCTATCATTGACATAATATAGTCGATGCCATAGTGATCGCGTGGTCTCAGTAGGATTTGATATTACAGCATAGTTTCATAGTTTTGAAAACTACTAGATATGATTGATCGTGAAGTTTATACTCATCACGCGCATAACCAAAAATTCAAGAACTGTTATTGACGGTAAGTAACATTCGGACCTGCCTCAACCTAATTGAGCAGACAGCACTGAAAGTGCAATTATTTTTCGTCACCGTTAACGAAAATAGCAGATCGCAAGGACAAGTAGCCAAAGAGCTATGTATAACTTGAACGTCCCATTGAATGTTCAAAGTATAATTAGTAAAATGAAAAGTACTGGCCCAAACTATGTCAGATTTTTAAGGGACCAAATGGCAAATATTCCGCATCAAACTAAAGAACAATCACGAAAATCGGTTCATAAAACTCAGCGTAATCGGTGTAAAAAAAAATACATTTTATAATACTTATATACAAATACTTAATAAATAAATAACTTTATAATACATATATAACAAATATATACAAATAATTTAAAATTAACATTAAAAAATACCGATCGAATTGAGAACCTCCTCCTTTTTTAAGTTGGTTAAAAAATTAAGTGTATGCTGCGATATTGATATGTTGAAGTTTTCAAGCGAACTCAAAGTTATTGATGTTCTAATAATAATGCAGGATAATGACGTCACATTAGCGCAGGTTTCTGTCCTGTGATTGTAGCCAAGACGTTAGAACTAAAAACAAAAAGGTTATATCCGGGGCTTATTATTTATTATAAGCTGTACAAATCAATTTTATTATGAATCTTAGGAATTTAATACTAAACTCAAAATATTAAGATTGGTGTAGTTCAGTGTTTCCCAACGTGGGCCCCACGCCCCACAGGGGGGCAATTTGATTGTTAAGGGGGGTTAAATCTTCATATTTAGCTGATTGTGGATTTAGTGCTGTAAATGATTTACTGATAAGAATAAATAAATCGATATAACACAACGCAGACACTTGACATTAAGGCTAAGAAAATTAGAAACTAATATAAAAGTTCTGTGCAGCAAGCATCATGCGAAAGGATCGCACTGAATGAATATAGAAAAATCAATATTAAAATTGTATTGACAAGTTTTTACAAGTACGATGTTTTGATAACAATTTTGTAGCGATTTCTTCCATTTCTACTTATCATTTATATTTCTAAAGGGAACCAAACAATTTTTAAAGGTTAAAAATAATGTATGGGGGGCATAAAAATTTTAGAATTATTATCGTGGGGCTAAAAAAGGTTCAGAAACACTACTCTAGTAACTAGATTTTCTTTTTATGTTATTTATAATTCTGTATTTATTTTAATTAGGTTGAATTTATACGAAAATGAAATCTTTTTTGACCTATCATGAATAATTATTACAATTAATTAAAACTAATGTTGTATTTTAACACAGTGAATTACTGAACAGTGGGTGTAACAAAAGAGGTTAACAATTCAACCTTTTTAGTACTAGAGGGAACTTTCATTAATATTAATTTATCTTTAAGATATTATGAGAATCAGATGCGTTGCTGACTTGAATAGGTTCATTTATCTTAAACCAATTTGGCTACTTTTCCAAATTAGCTGGATTAGTAAAAATTATCCATTTCGAGTTAAAAATGTATTTCTTTAAGCTCTTTCTTAGCTTGATTTTCGTTGAACCAATTTAACCTCAGATGAAAATATTTGTCCTAATTAGCTGGATTAGAAAAAGTTATCCATTTCGAGTTAAAAATTTATTTCTTATCCTTCATTAATCTTTCGGTAGGTATATTTAGTTACTATAATAGGTATACTTAAGTAATTTTGTAGGTATTTTGAAACTGTAATGGATAAGAGTTAACCAAAAATTAAAAATAAGTCACTGTAAAAATTAAGGCTACACAAATAGCCAATTACATAACAACTCACGATAAAATATTATTAATGTTAAGAATACGCGAGCGAGCACACGTCCTTTCAGCGTGAATTTTACGGCGCAACTGACGGTTACCCAGGCGAGACCTGTAGGCTATAGCCGCCTCGCCCGGTGCCTCCACCACCCATTAATGGCGCCGGGGGTGGTGTGACATTATCGAGTATCAAATTCTGTTTCTATTCCCCCTTAATATCTCAATCATTGATCGTGCACGTATTCAAAATCATACTCTCTCAGTTGTCTTTACAACAGCTTGTGAAACTTCTACCCTTTCTACACAATTTATTGATTTCTTCTAACTGACTGCACCGTGTCTCCGCGAAGCCAGGTTCAATGCCAAACGGATTTATTCCCTTTTATTTATCATGACTCATTCCGCGTTTTCTGCTACACTAGGGTTGCCAATCGAATAGAGTTAAAGTATTATATTTGATGTACGTGTACTATACCAGTGGAAGGCTCCTGTAATTTAATGTTAATAAAATAAATTTAATGTGTAAACATTACTGTGATTCGGTCTGAAGGGCGAACATCTTATGTCTCAAGGTGACGAGCGCAATTGTAGTGCCGCTCAGAATTTTTGGGTTTTTCAAGAATCCTGAGCGGCACTACATTGTAATGGGTATGGCGTATCAATTACCATCAGCTGAAAGTCCTGCTCGTCCCGTCCCTTATTTTCATAAAAAAACAACTATATCTATAACACTAATTCAGTACGCAAAAATTCTCTTTATTTAAAAACTGACTTTAACTGAATATAACCCAAACAGACACTTTTTGAAGTGAAACTTTATTAGGTGCGACTACGAGGTAACTGGACATCGATGCAACGGAAGTCGGTTACGGCAGGTCACGTTTCTGTACCATCCGGTTTTTATGTGCTGAACTAAATATACTGCTTGCTACCCGAAGCCAGAACACAACCACAATTAATGACGTCATAATGAAATGTCAATGTGAGAAGTTTTCGGACGAAAATAAATATTTAAATACATGATACTCTGACTTTTATTATTCTGAATTCTTAGCCCATCGGCTCTCGGCACATCGGGAAGCAAATAGAAAATATCTTTGGACAAAAAGCTGTTTTCTTTTTGCTTTTATCTCATTGAGTTAAATAAATGTAAAAAAAATGGTATTATTGTATACTATTTTATTTGTACGACTCAATATTGTGCTATGGGATTTTTTGCCTGCAATAAAGATTTATTATTATTATTAACCCTCTCTGAACTAGATATATTCTTTTTTTTCCAGGAAAGTGTACAGCCCTAACGTACCTACACCACGTAGTCGTCGCCATACAAAGGGGTCCAAGCAACACGATATTTAGATAATGTATACGTAGTTTCTTGCTGTTAAACAATAGATAAAAACAGGCCAGGAATATTAGTTTAGTGTTCTTGACAAGCTACGTCTTACACTCGCGATTTGTATGACACTTTGTGTTAGTGTGAGTGAATTGCTCTAAATCGAGGTCTTTTTCGTCATTTTCACAGCTGTCATAGTCTATCTTCACGTATCAATGATCTAAGGTTTTTCAATTACCTATTCTCAAGCTATCATATAATATACTAGCGGACCCGACAGACGTTGTCCTGTACACAAACGTAAAATTTGAAAAACAGTCCAGACGTTAGGAGATCACTAACATACGTAGGAGAATTATATGTCGACTGTATTGAGAATCTAGGCCGATCTTAAATTCACTGGAACACCCGAAAAAAATCATTAAAATCGGTCCAGCCATTTAGGAGGTAGTTCGATTGTGAATCTAAGCCATCCTCGAATGTATTTGAACACACACGGAATATTTCATTCAAATCAGTCCAGCCGTTTAGGAGGAATTCACTGTCAATTCACGTACAGAAGAATTATGTATATAAAGATCTACCCCAGTATCTGTACATTAAAAATTAAAACCAAAACTAACAAATTAAAGATAAAATCAAAATAAAACCAAAATAAATACTAAGTCAACAATTTATTAATATAAATTATCACAAAAATAATTACTATATAAAAAAGTAAATTAAATTCAACACTCGTCAATAAAGAAATACAAAAATATAATATCATGTTTCAAGCAATTGGTAGGGTAATGAGAAAACTTTTAATATAATCTATCTTTGGACGCTATAAAAAGAAGTTACTAAATTGAGATATGGTTTTAAATGTCTTTATAAATATTAATTAACAATAATAATTAATTAACAACACGAAATTACGATTACCACGTTAAGATCAGGTAGATGCATTATTTATATTTAAGTCTTCATCAGGCTCTAAAATATTAACCCCCTTATTCATAATGGTCCGCTAACTTAAAACAGCCGCTAAGGAGTGTTTTTTCTCATTCCAACTTAGGTCAATAGAAGAAGACAGAGTGTGAATTAGCAATGGTTTATGTTAGCAGACTATTATGAATAAGGGGGTAAACGTTATTAGGTAAGTATATAGTAAGGTAAGGTACAATAGAAATTCGATTTACCGCACTAATTATTGGTATAATCCGGAAAATCGAAAATCCGTGTAGTTCAAAATTTGAAGAAAAACGATTTTTGTAAGTCGTTAATAAATATTCTAAAAGGTATCAACAGAACTTTTTGTATTTATTTTAGTTAAAAAATGTTTCCCCGCAACACATTCTTTTTCCACTATATATATATATAATTTTTTTCTAATAGAATAATTTAAAAATAATATAATTTGCAGGGCCAGAAATGCTTCCAAATCACATGGCTACGTGTCACATCATCAGCCTACATCTTTTCTGTGTCTACTAATTCATCTTATATAATATAGGTGTGAGCAAAATTATGCAATTTACCAAACGGCGCCTATTACTGCCGTGACGCAGTTATGTGTAAACATTACTGTGTTTCGGTCTGAAGGGCGCTGTAGCTAGTGAAAATACTGGGCAAATAATAACATCTTATGTCTCAAGGTGACGAGCGCAAGTGTAGCGTCTCTCAGTATTTTTTTGTTTTTCAATAATCCTGAGCGGCACTGCATTGTAATGGGTAGGGCGTATCAATAAACATCAGCTGAACGTGCTGCTCGTCTAGTCCCTTATTCATAAAAAAATAATTTAATGATTGTCAATTCCGCAAAGTTTTGTCATTAATCAATTCGACACGTGATTCGCCTCCACACGAGGCATCCCCAGGAGATGTTGACTCACCAAATTCTGGCGCGAGACTCAAACAAAGTTGTTCAGCAATTTCGTAAACAGACATGATAAGAAAGCCCGGTTTAAACTACCAAGTAATATGATTGTGGTTGATAATCTAGATAACGAGTCTCTGGGTATTATAAGTGAAACCATCCCATACGTAGCTATACCATAAATGTTCGAAACCTCAAGAAAATTTAAACATTGTACCTCCGTAAGGGTAAAGATATAATAAGTATATTGGCTTCAGATCAGATCGTTCTTCGTCGAGATTCTCATCTATTTTTAAAATTGGTCAGCATGTAACTTAACTTAGCTTCTAACTTAATATAATATTTATCTTAGAAATGGCACATAACTATTAAGATGAAGATAAGGTATTAAAAAGATATCACGGGTCACCTTAACTCTCTTGTAACACAAGAACGTTACCGACCTCATAAAGCGTCGAAAAAACGGATCTAACTGGCGGTTTTGTAGAAAGAATCAGCGGTTCTACACATTGCTCCATAAATGCATATTTTTATAAAGAAAATTCGATCTATGGTAAGGGCAACGAGACAGGGGTTCAAAACATTTTTATAGATATCTATGAACATTTAAAAGAATTGTTATCTGTCAAAGGTCCACAGCTGCCAAACTGATTTCATAATTAAAATCAACAACTACTTACAATGACAGCAAAAATCAAGAAGAAAATTAACAGTAGCGGATGTAAATACGAAAACGAAAAGAAAACGTAACACTTCGAACGCAATCCAAACAGGAATGAACTTGTTCACAAAATGGCGGACCAAATTTTGACAACAGCAGTAAGTATTTTTTTCTGTAGACCAACTGACGCCGACATTGCGGAGAAATGATAGTGACAGGTATAATAATCGCTGGCTATCGCAATGGAACTCAGTTTCAGAAACAGTTTGTTTACATTATTTATCTTGTCTCGTTGGCCTTAGCACAGCCAAGCCTCATCCCCAGGAAAATATATCAAGATGTCACCTCACGTCCCTTCGTCTTTCACTTACCCCTGTCTCTTTTATCGCATGAAGCTTTATATCTTTTTGGCGTCAGCCGTTATTATTGTAGCGTCTAACTTTACCTACACCGTCGATTATTAAGCTACTAAATATAACATGGCTATGTAATATTCATAACTAATTTTATTCTACAATTTACTTATATAATTTGAACTTTTTCAGATTATTTATGCTTAGATAATTTATAGGTCTAGATAGAGCCTCATGGTGCTAGACAACCGATGAAACAAGCCAAGATTAATACTTTACTGTGCGTGACAACCTACGTCTTATACTCGAGAATTAATGTATGTCACTTTATGTTAGTGTGCGTACATTACTCAAAACAGAGGTTATTTGTGAATATTATTTATGCATTAGTACCGTCACTTTTGATGTAATAAAATTCCTTAAAATTATGTAAATATCGCCGACTATTAACATTTCAATTTCATATAAAATAACCTCCAATAAAGAACAAAAATAATCATAACTAAAATTGTAAACTAGGTTAAGAAAGCTGTCCAATAAATTATTTCTCTTTCACTCTATTTAGAGCAATACACCCACACTAACACAAAGTGTCATACAAACAGAGAGAGTAAGACGAAGCTTGTCACGCACACTAAACTAATATTCTTAGCCTGTTTTTACCGGTTGTCTAACAGTAGGAGACTCTACCTAGACGTATATATTATCTAAGGCATTTTCATCCATCTCACACTTTTTCCAAGTATTTAATAAACTGGTGCCAACAATCGCTCCATTAGGTGTATTCTAGCGTTAACAACTATCGAACATTTACCCCCTTATTCATAATGGTCCGCTAACTTTAAACAGCCGCTTAGGAGTGTTTTTTCTCATTCTGACTTAGGTCAATAGAAGAAGACAGAGTGACAATTAGCAACACTTTAAGTTAGCAGACTATTATGAATAAGGGGGCTAAAGCTTATATCGTATTTGAAAAGAACATTTTTTTTAGTATTTCGCATATAAATAACCTATTTAAAACCAATAAAATACCCAAAATACTAAGAAGAATGCTTAAACCCTGCTTTAGCCGAGCTCCTTCATAAAATTTGAGTTGTGATGACAATGTGCTATCACGTGGGTTAGTACGAAAACATGTTGTTTTTGTAAACGAGAGCGTGGCTCATACCCACCCATATAAGATGTGCCATGAACACATATACTTGAAAACCGAAGTCAAGGAACTGTTCGGTTCGCATCTTAGTCTCGGGGCAAATCCATACATCACCATGAGGCTAATTGATGCAAAACTGAATGAGCCACTGCGCAAATTTTACCAAAATATGCATTGATACAAAACTACATCAACCCAACTAGTCATAACACAAATTTCACCATAAGATGAATTGATACAAAACTAAATCAACCCAACGAGTCACAACGCAAATTTGACAATAAGATGCATTGATACAAAATCAAATCAACTCAACCAGTCACAATACAAATTTCACCATAAGATGCATTGATACAAAACTATATCAACCCAACTAGTCATAACACAAATGTCACCATAAGATACATTGATACAAAACTGAACCAACCCAACCAGTCACAACGCAAATTTCACCATAAGATATATTGATACAAAACTGAATCAACCCAACCAGTCACAACGCAAATTTAACCATAAGATGCATTGATACAAAACTAAATCAACCCAACCAGTCACAACGCAAATTTAACCATAAGATGCATTGATACAAAACTAAATCAACCCAAACAGTCACAACGCAAAATTTACCATAAAGTGCATTGATGCAAAGCTAAATCAACTCTTCCAGTCCCAACGCGAATTTAACCATAAGATGCATTGATACAAAACCGAATCAACCCAATCAGTCACAACGCAAATTTTACCATAAGATATATTGATACAAAACTGAATCAACCCAACCAGTCACAACGCAAATTTAACCATAAGATGCATTGATACAAAACTAAATCAACCCAACCAGTCACAACGCAAATTTAACCATAAGATGCATTGATACAAAACTAAATCAACCCAAACAGTCACAACGCAAAATTTACCATAAAGTGCATTGATGCAAAGCTAAATCAACTCTTCCAGTCCCAACGCGAATTTAACCATAAGATGCATTGATACAAAACCGAATCAACCCAATCAGTCACAACGCAAATTTTACCATAAGATACATCGATACAAATGTGAATCAACCCAACCAGTCACAATACAAATTTCACCATAAGATATATCGATACAAAACTGAATCAACCCAACCAGTCACAATACAAATTTCACCATAAGATACAATGATACAAAATTAAATTAACCATACAAACGCAAAAACCTCAACCTATTAGTAGCGGTACGTATTTACAAAATTTCATATATTAATGGAAAATTATAAATATTGTAATACTATACGCCATGTCACTCATTTGCTAGGATTAACACTGTATGTAGACTAAAAAACATACAAAATTAGTTTACCCACCCCATTCGTACAATGTTTCATTAATTAATATGTAATAATATTCCAAATTGTGATCAAAATTTTTTGCAAAATATAAATGCTTATATAAAAAAATTGCTTATATTCCGTATGTTCTCAATCTTATTATATCAATATGAATTGTAATTACTATTATCCTAATGTGCGTAAGTCATTCTCCGAACATCAAAATATTCACAGTTAGTATAATATAATAATTTTATGACCTAAAAATGTTACACAAATTAAATTTGTAACCAAAATTTATGAACGATGCGGGACGTAGCCCGCAACCTCTCAGGTACCATTCGAGCACTCTTCCACTGAGCCAACTGTTTGAGTGACGTATCCTTCATAAATCTTGGTATGTCTTATTCAACTCTCAGGTTGTGGCTCCATCTACAGGATCTACTTTACAGTTAACCTGCTCAACCCCAATAATTGCATATTAGGAAATTGACTTGAGTTATCGATCTTTCAAATCTAAGCAATTCGTTTTAATTTTGGTTTATGTTTAAGTCCCGCACCGTTCATAAATTTTGGTTACGAATTTAATTTTTTTAATGAATCCCGGAAGTATATACAGATATCCCTATCACTTAAAAAAATATCTAAAAATATCATTTTCAATACAACACAAAAATCTCCATTTAATGCTTTAATATCACAGACTATTAACTATAAAAAAGACGAAATAAAGGCCTTCAAAAAAGTGAAATAAAATATTAATTATTTCATGTCAACATTTACCATTATTACTTACTTAAATTATGAAAGTGATGACCAGCCTAGCGAAACACTCTTAAGAAAAAAGCGATTCACTCGATGGTATGAAACGTGAAGTCATTGACAAATTAACAGATGACGGCTAATATCTTGTAAAAATGGAAAAAGCCGAAATCCACTTCCTTTTAAGCAACTGTTCGCTTTCAAACGAAGCCGGATTATACTTCGTCGCTTTGTTATATTCTATAACTATTAATTTACTATTTTAATTATATCTATTTCAAACTTATGTCAAATCTCACTGCACGTTTCATACTAAACTAAATTTCAGTTTTTATTTAGACAGCCCGCCTCTTATAAAGTAGAATATACATCCTCTTTGGTGATGACTTTCAAATCGAACTAATTTAGGAGATGTAGAATCCACTCATTTTAATAAAAATATTCAAAGTATTCAATTTTATACATTAAATCAAATCCTTTTTGATTATTAATTTCCAAAATAAACCTAAACTATAATTATACAAAGCTGTGGAATGAGCTTCCTTGTGCGGTGTTTCCGGGACGATACGACATGGGTACATTCAAAAAAAGCGCGTACACCTTCCTTAAAGGCTCGACGCTCCTGTGATTCCTCTGGTGTTGCGGGAGATTGTGGGCGGCGGTGATCACTTAACAACAGGTGACCCGTGCGCTCGTTTGTCCTCCTATTCCATAAAAAAAATTGTTTGCGATTCGGGCACATTTCAAAAACCTAACCCAACCCTATACATTCTTCTGAGATAGAGAATAACTGAATAGAGTATTAAAACTCCAGAGTGGTTAGACACTAATGATTGGATCGTAAAAAATACTTCATATATATTACTAGCTGCCATGACAGACAGTCTGTACATTATAAATAAAATAGTGTATTTTATGCATTAGTCAACAATATTTCATGACATCAAGAATTATTTCGTAAAATATGCTCCCTGCTGTTATATTGAAATTGTTTCACAGCAGAACTGTCAAACCGTGCGTCAATAAATTCTCTCATAGAAAATATGAGCATACAATACAAATATTGGAAATTAAAATAATTATGGGTCCCTAATCGAAATAAAAACTATCCTATCTCTCAAGTTGGACTAAACTGCACTCCATGAAGTAATCCCCATTAAAATCCATTCCTTACACAAATAAAATTTGAAAACAAAATTTTATGAACGATGCAGGACTCGAACCCACGACCTCTCGCGTTCTGTGCGAGTGCTCTTCCAATTGAGCTATTCATATTGAGCGTTCGAGTGACGTATCGTCATAAAATCTTATATGCTTTGTTCAACTCTCAGGTTGTGGCTACATCCACATGTTTGTTCAGTTTAGTTTACTCCTTAGTTTAGGAGTTCACTGGAAACAAACATCAGGACACTGGATTTATATATATTAAGATATGAGGTTGTTATTGATAGTCCAGTTTAAATTCCATACTCTCGAGTTTCGATACACAATCACCTTAAATCATCGTCTCATATAACTAAAATGTAACAAATAACTAAATAAAACTAAACATTAAAATTGAATTAATATAAAATTATTACAATTATACTAAAATTATTAAAACAATTACTAATTAATAACTGA
Organism: Leptidea sinapis; assembly: GCF_905404315.1. Classification (NCBI taxonomy): domain Eukaryota; kingdom Metazoa; phylum Arthropoda; class Insecta; order Lepidoptera; family Pieridae; genus Leptidea; species Leptidea sinapis. Next base: position 12,939,459 of record NC_066280.1, on the reverse strand, counting down.
TAAAACAAAATTAAAATAAATCAAGTCAAAATATTACAAAAATGGTATCATAATTAAAAAGAATTAGATGACTAGTTAATAGAGAAAAAATATTACTATAGCATTTACTATCTGATGATAAGTAAAAATGTATTCCAGAAGGCGTAGACCAACGGTATGGTAGTGAAAGCTTTTATTTATACATCTAGATCAGTGTTTGCCAACGTGGGGCCCACGCACCACAAGGGGGCAATTTGATAGTTAAGGGGGGGCTAATTAAAAATGGACTACTGAATTTACTTACGATGTTTTTATAAAAAAATTATAGTGATTTCTTCCTAAAACTTATCATTTATATTTCTTATAGGGACATAGCAATTTTTGAAGGTTTAAAACTATGTATGGGGGACATAAAAATTTTAGAAATGTTAAGGTATGGCCCTACAAAACCACACCATAAAAAAGGTTGAGAAACACCGATCTAGATAGACCGTGACAGCTGTGAAAACGTCGAAAAAAATTTAAGTTGACAGTTAAGCTCTATTTTGAGCAATGCACGAACACTAACATACGTTTATGATGGTCCACTCCTTACCATCACACACATTAAAATAAAATAAAAATTAAAGATTTAATCGCGTGTAAATTTATATGATAGTATTTTTTTTATATAAGAGGGGGCATACGGGCAAGAGGCTAACGCAGAGTGGTGAGGCAGCCGCCCATGAACATCCGCAACAACAGGTGTCAACGCGTTGCGGGCCTTTAAGGTGGGAACATGCTCTTTTCTTAAAGGTCCCTAAGTCGTATCGGTTCGGGAAAACAGCACCCGGTAATTGATTCCACAAAGTGGCTGTGCGAGGCAAGAAATTTCTCGCAAAACGCGCGGTTTTGTAATGCCAGACTTCAGTCGAGTCTGAAAACGATGTTCTGTAAAAAGAACGAAACATGGAAGTAAATGAATAGTTTCAATTTTAAGCAATGTAATAATTCAGTTATTATTTACACGCGATTTAATCTTTTAAAGTTTTTTATGATGCTAGAAAAGTATGGAATCATTTTAAATGTTATTGTCTAATATATACTAGTAATTTTTCAAAGTATGTTAAGTAATAGTCAAATAGACGTGTCAGCACAGAGATCTAAATAAGAAATTAGTAGAAGTGACATAGCCATAAATACTGTCAGTAATTAGCTGTCAATAATCTCAAGCTGTCCCAATATAACCGATAATTCATTCTTATCGCCTTGTGATTTGCAATTTCCATACAAACTTCTATCGCTGGTAAGCTATACGTCCTACCATTAACAGACAGTGTGTACGGATAATGTGAGTTACCGTCGATAAGTTATTTGGGACAGAAAAGTCAACGATAGTTACGATTTTTATCTCACGTAGGCCACAACCGGAGATAGATTGAATATTGGGAACGGCCGTTATAGACCACCAGCCAGTAAGTAGTGATTTAGTATTAATCGAAACAACGCGTAAATATGGTGTATTTCAGTTTAATTAACTGCGGAAATTCTCCCACAACTACCATTAATACCGATCAAAATAATATATATTTTGTATTTTTTGAACTACTATATTTCAAGGATATAATGGCGATGATTTTTCGCTATAAGATTCTTAATATTTTATTCGTATTAACGTCATTTTTCTCACCATTGCTGCACAGCAATGTAATGTACAACCCGGTTATATTATCACTGTACCTGACGTGGATGACGTCACATCGTCTCTTTGTTACGGTGTGCAAAACAAGCATCACTATAGCTCTGTTCAAACTGAGACGAATAACGCGCGAGACGCGGGACTGAAGTCGCTCGCGCCGATTGTGTCAGCTTGTATGGGCGTGTTCAAATTGACGCGAGTAGTCGCTCAAGTTTGCTCATTGTTTGATCTCACAATGCATGATTTTTCTCCACTATAGAATCAAAAATGACACGCGGGAAGTCGCGTCAGTTTGAGAGGCTAAGCGAGCGAGCGAATTGCTCTAAAACGCGTCTCGCGTCCTGCGCGTTATTCGCCTCAGTTTGAACAGAGCTTAAATGATATCCCAATACTATCACTAATAGATAAACTACGATTTTTTTATTTGTATAATTGATTGATTTAAAGGTACTGTGTTGTGATGCTGATTATTATTATTATAATGACGAAAAAAAAAACATACCGACGAATAGAGAACCTCCTCCTTTTTTGAAGTCGGTTAAAAATCAATAGAAGCATCTAAGTTAAGTACCTAAAAAGAGTATTTTTTTATAACAGTACTATTTATTATAGAGACACAACAACAAACAGTACAGAACTATTAACAACAAAACTCAAAACGTAACAATGAAAACTTCAAAACAAAGCAGTGATAGCACAAAAATATCATGACATGTACCTAAAAGTAATAAAACTGCAAACCGTACTGACGCAACAGGACGAGTGGGGAGGTGGGAAAGGGAAAGGGGATTTTGTTCCAGCGAGGTCCAGACGTAAGACGGCCGTGTAGTAAAAGGTAATATGTAGTCATAAATCATTCCGCAATGACTTAGCACTTTCCAATTATAACCTATCTATTACCTTCTGATTTAAATCTCTATGATTTAACATAAATAATATCTATTAACTAGTCATCTTACAGCAGAGAATGTTTCTCAGTATTGCTTTCGTCAAACTTATAGATAATATATAAAAACTATAGCGACCAGTCGGAACTGAAACAAAAATAAAACAAAATATTAAATAATGATGAAGTAAACAAAGTACTAACACAAGAAAACAACGTTAACTATTGTTCCGGCCAGTGTTTCACAAAGATCGATAAACAGACATCTGGATACATTTGAGCGCAAACTTTGTACGGACGTTCACGGAATAAGGCCTGCAATGATTCGCCAAGGGAAGGGTATCTGTGGTGATGTGACTTATCCGTCGCTAGTCGGTAACCGCAAAGGTGCAATGCGAGCTTTATGCATTCTCATCTGAATAAATCTGAAGATCTACACAGGTCGATACGCATCATGGAAAAGTAATTTTAAACGGTGTGTTGCTATACTCAGTGGCTAGATATGCGTCGCGGTACGCAGAATTACGAACCGTGGGAAGACAGCCTAAAATAGACTGTTGTGTGATGATTGAGTCACCTGGGCGTCATGCAAGCCTGAAGTAGACTGTTGTGTGATGAATGAGTCACCTGGGCGTCATGCAAGCCTGAAGTAGACTGTTGTGTGATGAATGAGTCACCTGGGCGTCATGCAAGCCTGAAGTAGACTGTTGTGTGATGAATGAGTCACCTGGGCTCACGTAAGCCTGAAGTAGACTGTTGTGTGATGAATGAGTCACCTGGGCGTCATGCAAGCCTGAAGTAGACTGTTGTGTGATGAATGAGTCACCTGGGCGTCATGCAAGCCCCTTAAAGTAGACTTTTGTGTGATGAATGAGTCACCTAGACGTCGTGCAAGCTTAAAGTAGACTGTTGTGTGATGAATGAGTCACCTGGGCGTCATGCAAGCCCCTAAAAGTAGACTTTTGTGTGATGAATGAGTCACCTAGACGTCATGCAAGCTTAAAGTAGACTGTTGTGTGATGAATGAGTCACCTGGGCTCACGCAAGCCTGAAGTAGACTGTTGTGTGATGAATGAGTCACCTGGGCTCACGCAAGCCTGAAGTAGACTGTTGTGTGATGAATGAGTCACCTGGGCTCACGCAAGCCTGAAGTAGACTCTTGTGTGATGAATGAGTCACCTGGGCTCACGCAAGCCTGAAGTAGACTGTTGTGTGATGAATGAGTCACCTGGGCGTCATGCAAGCCCCTAAAAGTAGACTTTTGTGTGATGAATGAGTCACCTAGACGTCGGGCAAGCTTAAAGTAGACTGTTGTGTGATGAATGAGTCACCTGGGCGTCATGCAAGCCCCTAAAAGTAGACTTTTGTGTGATGAATGAGTCACCTGGGTGACGTGTAAGTTTAAAGTAGACTGTTGTGTGATGAATGAATCACCTGGGCTCACGCAAGCCTGAAGTAGACTGTTGTGTGATTAATGAGTCACCTGGGCTCACGCAAGCCTGAAGTAGACTGTTGTGTGATAAATGAGTCACCTGGGCTCACGCAAGTCTGAAGTAGACTGTTGTGTGATGATTGAGTCACCTGGGCGTCGTGCACTTAGGGTAGCGTCGGGCGTTGCGGTACACGTGCCCGCCTTGTGATACCAGAGTGCCGCGCGAGCTGGCAGCACTCACCGCCGTGTGCAGCGACCCCACAGACTCCGAACGGCTCGATATCCGCCGGTGTAAGTCATCTACATTCGTCGGTGTCACCTCACCTGGTAACATTGGACTAATATTATATTGTAATTGAAATGATTTGTAAATCTTGATTTAAAAGATTGGCAATAAGTGTCTAGCTACTTAATCTCATAAACTCAACCCTTTACGAAGTAGCAGTAGATACAATTAGAAAAAAAAATTTTTTTTTGACATTCATGTGTCATTTCCGTGACCTACCTATGAATAAAGTGATTTTGATTTGATTTGGAATTCCAAAAATCGCTTTCAATCAATTAATTATTCACGTAAATAAGAATCGCATTGTAGTTGTTATTTAAACTCAAAGGGACGCAGAACAGACTAAAAGAATGTCAAACGCTCAAATATTATCATATTTTACATACAAATTTCAGTCTATAAAATCACAACTAACTAACGAACAACAGGACATATTTACATACTTTCTCGGTATTTTTTTAAAAACAATCCTTTCATAGAATATTTCTGATTATTTTTATTTTTGACTTACATGCATCATCGGCCGGAAGACGTCCAATGCTGGACAAAAGCCTCCTCCAAAGATCTTCACGATGATCAGTCGTGCGTTGCCCTCTTCTAACGTATTCCGGCGATAATGACCAGATCATCAGTCCATCTTGTGGGGAGGACTTTTCTGCCCCATCGGCCATCTGCACGTCGAACTATGTGCCCTGCCCACTGCCACTTCAGTTTCGCAATCATTTCTTTTTATTTATCACTTTTGACTTCTTTTTAACCGACTTCAAAACGGAGGAGGTTCTCAATTCGATTGGTATTTTTTTTATGTATATACACCGATTACACTGAGATTTATGATCCGATTTTCGTTATTCTTCTTTAGTTTGATGAGGAATGCTTGCCATTTGGTCCCTATAGTCAATACTATTGTTTGTATCTGCCAAGCCAAATGTAATAAAAAGCAGGTACCTACACTCGCCACGCGTGACTTTGAGCGGGATAGCTTCGTCTAGAACCAATAAACTCAAGCGGAAAGGCACCGGCTTAAGCCCTATCAATAGGTAGCACTTACAAATATTAGTATTTCATTTAGTAATATTAAAGGTATAATATTAGCATAAGAGGTGTATTAAATTAGGTTATTTTTTACTTTTCAGTTTTTGAAGTCGATTTTTATGCGAAGTTTTTTTTTTACACCAAAACCCTATCCACATTAATCTACCTGCACATATACTCATGAGCAGGCTAAGCCATAAGAATCTGAAAATCTATCTAAATGAAAGGCGGCTGTTACCGTCGTCAATACTACCGATAGGAGTCCTCCTCGTCAGGTCGGGGCTGCTTCCCCAGGGACTGAGCGCACCCATGGGACTGGACAATCCCGCTGTCACTAGAGTGTCATCCTCATCTGCTGAATCTACGTATAATGATATAAATCTTCGTTTAATTTTAATTTATATAAACGTAAGGTTAACATATAGACGTTGGACCAGTGAGAGGCTCCTTTGCACCGGATGCCGGCTAGATTATGTGTACCACAACCTTTTTGCTCTTAATAGTGATTTTCATTATAATAACACTAGAAATAAGGGATTGCTTGTAACTAATTCTAGTAGGCTTCATAAGATACATAATAGCTTTAAGGGTAAATGTATACATACACTTCTACAATAAAGTCCCAGCCACTGTTCAGGCATTATCTATAAATAAATTTAAATTTTTATAAAAAAATGGCTCTGTCGTAAATCCTATTACTCCACTGCTGAATATCTAAATGATCGGACAGCCTGGGACTAGATTGTGATTATTTTATAGCGATAGAAATGACTGTACAATATTGTATATTTTTATTGAAAAGAGCGCAAAAAAAAAAGAATGCTGGGAAAGTTTCTTGCACCGCTTCTTCTCTCTCAGAGCGCCATTTCTTTCCGAAGCGGTAGTAGTACCTAGTAGTATAAGAAATGACATCAGAAAGAATTCTAAAGGAATAAATTTTGAGAAAATAAATGCCTTTTATGCCTTTTTACAACGGCGCAAAATTTCTGTTGAGAAGTAGTAAGTGTAAACATTGCTGTGTTTCGGTCTGAAGAGCGCCGTAGCTAGTGAATTTACTGGGCAAATGAGATTTAACATCTTAAATCTAAAGGTGACGAGTGCAAATGTAGTGCTGCTCAGAATTTTTGGGTTTTTTCAAGAATCCTGAGCGGCACTACATTGTAATGGGCAGTGCGTATCAATTACCATAAGCTGAACGACCTTCTCGTCTCTTCCTTTATTTCATTAAAAAAAAGTGTTGGTATGTACTTCAAGGTGTTATGCGATATTGCACCGAAACCTAAATTATAAAGACAAAAAAATACTTATACTTATGGCCCTATAAATCACGCAACTAAAACTATTACTTTCACTACCTGTCAATCAAGTACCAGTTTATTCACAAACGTTTGGAGGTATTAAATAGAAATTGTCTTTTGAGCTGTAAAAATGTTGCTCCTAAGATTGATATATCGATATATTATAATAACCTAAGATACATTTAAAACTACCCTCAGATTGTTTATATATTACGTAGTTATATTTACTACAAATATCTATCAATAAAAAGTTAACGTTGCCAACTTGCCGTAAAGTTGAATTGACAAAGCTATCAAAAGAAAAGCAAAGTGTTCACTCTAATCAGATGTGTCAGATATACCACGTCTTATTGAATTCGCGTTCTTTATTACAAAAAAAATATAATTTCTTGATTAAATGTTCACCCCTTAAGCGGTAGGAAATAATTATTATATACGGAAAGAAAGAATAACGTAATATCTTTAAATAAATAATAACGTAGTCAAATAATAATCAAATTCGTAAAGTAACAAGTCTTGTCAAATTTGTTTACTGAGCTGCTACAGTAGCATATTTCCATTCATTGGACCATATCAATAACTCCCGTACCCAAAAATATCTCGTAAATTCTGATTTATTACCGTTAATCTTCAACCCAAATCAACATACTATAAAGCAGTCATTCGAACTTTAATTTTGCTAGATTAGTATGGATGTGGACTCGTACCGTCGTCATAGACGTCGAAGAAATTTTCTTTCGAATCGTTGTGCGAATATGAGTGTGGCTTCTTTCTCTTGCTCTGCAAATAAATAATGCTTGATGAAAAAGCTTTGTATATTATATAGAATCGTTTGAACATTATTAGTGTTATTAATAAACGCGAAGTAAGGTTATTACATGTTTAAAACTTTCTGTCTTTAACTTACCTTTTTACATGACAGGGAGAATTAATTTTAAACATGGGAGTAACTTTACATTGCGTTTATTAGTAAGACAGTATCAGTTTAGTTTCAGGTTAAAGTTATATCTAATTTTCGAAATAACTCTAAACGAAAAACAAATAAACAGTCAGCTCCGACATATTCCTGAATTCATTCATCTAAATGTAATTCGTATTATAATAATACAATAAGTTTAATATTTCACTTAATATTTTTTTATATATTATTTTTTTTAAATGATTCTCTTGTTGCTTGAAATATTCATATATCAATTTCAATAAGAATTCTGTTCAAATATCCATACTTTCACATAGACACACAGTCGTATAATAGGATAGAAGACGCATGGAGGTATAACGGATTTTCATTACTTGACCAATTCTAATGCCTTATGGAACTCATGTCTAAAGGTTTTATATAATATATAATAATATTTAGTTTTATATAATATATATAATAAATAATATAATTTCAACCCATAAAATATTTAATAAATAGTGAAAAATAAGGGAAAGAAATTAAACTTACAAAACGCTTTACCATTGGTCGAAACAAAATGTGACGTCAAATGACCCAACATTGGATTTATCGGTGCCGATATCCATATTGTGTTCATTGTTGTTTGTGAGAAAAATAGCTAAAACTGTATTCCTGTGGTGATTTTTGGTAAATCCATATTTTTAGTGAATTAGGCCTATCTAGGACGATGACTGAAACAGGTTTTGTCAAAGCACAATCTAACGGAAAAAGATTCATTTTTTGCAGCATACTTTGAATCAAGTGTCGATTTTACGAGTGGAAATATCAAAGGGATGAAAGATGCAAGGTAATTATTGTTACCTTGGTAAGTTCTTCGGCGACGGACATCTCGAGCGCGTGGTGCGTGCGTGCGAGCGCTGCTATTGCCTCCTCTAGGACACGGTTACGTTCTACCTGCAGTTCAACATTCTATTAGGTATTTATCTACACCCATGCTTTAAATCCTCTATTAAAGATTCTGAAACAGTTAGCTTATTGCCAACATTAAAACACCCAATGTTCTAATAACCATTACATCACCCAAAAGAGTGTTGTAATGTTGTACTGAATTTCATAACAACACTTCTATGTTTTTTTTTATCCCTTCATGCGCAAAGAGTTTCAACATACAGCCACATTCTTATTGCTCGATGCGTGGTATCTGTATGAATTTCAAAAAAAGAACATTTTCGTTTACGAGCGCTCCACACTCCCAGAACGTCGCGCGCCGTAAAAAAAAGTAGGTTATTCGAATCCCCGCCATTTTTCTTCGATATTTTTATTGTTTTGTTTACAAAAAATGAGCGATTCATTTTAAACGCTGCAAAAGAACATTATATTCGAGTGAATTTTAATTATTGCACTATACAAAATGTAAATTACTACTAAAATAAATAATTGTATCATTAATACTTATTTTATTTGTATATAATCAGTAACGAATGATATTAGGTTACTACTAGGACTGGTGTGTTAATGTTAGCAGTAAGCTAACTGTTCCAGAATCTTTTAGAGGATTCATATTCTGGGTGTAGATAAAGTCTTGTATGCAACTGTTGATAATTAGGTATTAAAACACTTATGTGATACTATTATCACATGAGTGTTGTGTTGTGAGACATTGTGAGATAAATCCAAACAGTTGCATAATAGTTATTTATGCAACTGTTGTGTAATAAGGGGTATTAAAACACGAATGGGTTTACACACTACTATTGTATCACATGAGTGTTTGAATACCTAATTATCAACAGTTGCATACAAGACTTTATCTACATCCATAATATGAATCCTCTATAAAAGATTCTGAAACAGTTAGCTTACTGCTAACATTAAAAAATCCAGTCGTAGTAATCATTACATCATCCAAACGAGTGTTGTAATGTTGTACTGAATTTCATTACAACACTCGTTTGGATGATCTAATGGTTATTAGGACATTGGGTGTTTAATGTTGGCAATAAGCTAACTGTTTCAGAATCTTTAAAAGAGGATTTAAAGCATAGGTGTAGATAAATTATTATTATGTTTTCGGGGATTTTTATTTTATATTGATAATTACTGTACCACTTTATGTTATAAGTTAAAATATATAATTGCTAGCATAATAATATATGATTTTTCTTTCTTTCTTTCTCTCCTTCTATGCAAAATTATCTATTTATGATTTTATATACACCTCACCTGTACGGCAAGTGCGGCCGCGTCTCTGTCGCGCGTCTGTGCGACGAGCGCCGCGCAGTGTCGCAACGACTGCAGGGCGTTTTGACCCGACCCGCTCGCATGTTGGAATCGCTGTCAACGAAAAACATCCTCAGTGAATATGCATACTCATATGAATCTTGTTTTTTTATCTGATTTAAGAGGGGGCAAACGGGCAAGAGGCAACCGCCCATGGACCGCAACAACAAGTGTCAAAAATTACGTTGCCAGCCTTTAAGGTGGGATGTTCTTTTCTTGAAGGTCCCTAACGGCCGTTCCCAATATACTATCTACAGATAGAGATAAATTGCTATTTTCTACTGTCAGTAAATAGCTGTCAATAATCTGAAGCTGACCCAATATACCTGATAAGTATATTGGGACATATATAATTATTATCACCTTATGTTGGGTCGAGTGAATTGCAATTCTCTTTCGATCTCTTCCAGGTAACCTTAAGGTGTTGGAGATCTTATTTATAACTAGAAAAATGGCAATAACTTAACATACTCTAGATGTCAGTGTCTAGGATCATGCGTGTGCGGTGTTTCCGGTAAGATACGACATGGGTACCTTCAAGAAAGCGCGTACACCTTTCATAAAGGCCGGCAACACTCCTGTGATTCCTATAGTGTTGCAAGAGAATGTGGGCGGCGGTGATTGGCACGTTTGTCCTCCTTTTCCATAAAAGAAATACAGAAACATATATATATATATATATATATATATATATATATATATATATACCCACAACTTACACATTTTATACTGTTTAGATATTATTCGCACAAAAGAGGAGGAAAAAAAAACGATCACAAAAATAATGATTTAATAAAGTATAATATATTGTGTCATTAATTTAGTACTTACTTACTGGTTTTTGTTGTTTGCAGTAGAAGGTACTGCAGTGTGGGTATACATCACTGACCTCTACTATATACCACTGGACTGGCGGCTGTCAAAGTGCTTTTGTGCCTGTTTGATACTCGCCATTTTGGCGCTGTTGGCCATAGCGAGAGTCTGCGGAACTAAAACTAGTGATGGCAACCGCAGCTAAACAAACATCAATAGGAAAACTATTTACAAAAAAGATTGTGTACATTACGTTGATTGCTGAAGCATAAATAACACGGAAAACGACCGAAATTGATTCAAAATGCAAAAATACTTCGGAGTATTGTGCGTTTCTCTCGCAGCCATTTGTATTATACGTCAAAATTAGTTCTCTGGGCGCTCGCGAGTGGCGCTTTTTTTATGAAAATAAGGGAGGAGACGAGCAGGATGTTCAGGTAATTGTAATTTACACGCCCTAACCATTACAATGTAGCGCCGTTCAGGATTCATGAAAAACCCAAACATTATGAGCGGCACTACAATTGCGCTCGTCACCTTGAGACATAAGATGTTAAGTCTCATTTGCCCAGTAATTTCACTAGCTACGGCGCCATTCAGACCGAAACACAGTAATGTTTACACATACAAATAGACGCCATGGTGGTACCCATAATCTAGCCGGCTACCTGTGCGAAGGAACCTCCCACCGGTAAACCTCCAAAATAGGCACATAAAATTTGCTGTCAAACACATGGAACAGCCTGTCCAGTGGTATTTATACAGGTCAGTGGTATACATAGAAAACGGGTGAATGATTAGCGACGCCATTTTATAATAGCAGTACGTACCATATACGCCGAGTGGTGCAAAGAGCTCCCCAAGTGCACGGAGCTATCCAGCGCTGTGAGTATGGCCGCGCTCTCTCGTAGATATGTCTCGAATAACGCGAGACTATTGTTAGCCGCTGTTAGCGCGTCCTGCATTGATCCTGTCGAGTTTTTTTTATGAAAATAAGGGACGAGACGAGCAGGACGACGTTCAGCTGATGGTAATTGATACGCCCTACCCATTACAATGCAGTGCCAGTGCAATTCTGAGCGGCACTACAATTGCGTAATATACATAATTAAGTCTAATTTCACTAGCTAAGGCAGACAGTTTCAGACCGAAACACAGTAATATTTACACATTACTGCTTCACGGCAGAAATAGGCGCCGTTGTGGTATCCATCATCTAGCCGGCTTTCTGTGCAAAAGAGCCCAGCGGACATTTACGATGTTTACTTCAAAAACAAAATTTATGAACGATGCGGGGCTCGAACCCGCGACCTATCGCATTTCTTGCGAACGCTCTTCCACAGAGCCAACCGTTTGTGTGACGTAAAGATCAAATCTTGCTATGTCTTTGTTCAACTCTCAGGTTGTGTACCCATAATCTAGCCGGCGTCCGGTGAAAAGGAGCCTCCCACTGGTAAATACCAAAAGAAGATACTTTACCTAAAGGTTTGCATTCATCTTCCAGTTCTTCGGTGGCCTCCTTTGCAGAGTCAGGCACTCCGGCCCACAGATAGTGTCCAGAGTATGCTATGTGCTCTTTCAGTGCTGTTATCCATGACTGAAATTAATAATATTTTATGTTTAACAACATTATTATTTAAACCTGCACATATCTCTACGTATCTACGATCTCTGAACATTGTAGGTGGCATTACAAAAAATAATTTAACCATGGCTTAGACATGTGTTTTGTTAAACAGTGACCTAACTATAACATGAGTTTTTCATTTTCAATTACAAAACAGCCGGCTAGATTATGGGTACACAACGGCGCTTATCTGTGCCGTGAAGCAGTAATGCGTCAGCATTACTGTGTTTCGTTCCGTAAAGCGCCTTAGCTAGTGAAATAACTGGGCAAATGAGACTTAACATCTAAAGGTAACACGTCTCAAGGTGAAAAGTGCAGTTGTAGTGCCACTCAGAATTTATGGGTCTTTCAAGAATCCTGAGTCGCACTTTTTATATATATATAAAAGGAGGACAAACGAGCGTACAGGTTACCTGGTGTTAAGTGATCACCGCCGCCCACATTCTCTTGCAACACCAGAGCAATCACAGGAGCGTTGCCGGCGTTTAAGGAAGGTTTACGCGCTTTTTTTGAAGGTACCCATGTCGTATCGTCCCGAAGGGAGATCTGTTCACGACTTCGCCTTAGCATATGATCTGACGTAACTGGTTATTGCGCCAACGCGAATCCCAGATGTGCAAGATCATACACCTTCACTGTTGGACCTTCTGTTGACCTCACATCCGGACGGCTACCTAGTTTCCGTTGACCCTTCTCTGGGATCGTCGGACCACTGCCTGATCCGGAGCACCGTGCCGATCACGCGCCTAACACGGCCCTGCTTCTTAGGCTGTCGCCGCGTGTGGCACTATAGGTCAGCAGAGTGGGACGAGATGCGGTGCTTTTTTGCATCCTACCCGTGGAGGCAGATCTGTTTTTCGCTGGGAGATCCAGATGCCGCTGCTGACGCTGTTGCTGATGTGGTACTGCAAGGTATGGAACTCTTCATTATATCCTCCTCTGTGCCTATCGGTGGCAGGTCCCAACTATGGTTTGACCGCTCCTGCAAAATGGCCTCTCGCCGAAAGCAGGAGTGCTATCAGGCTTGGGTCAATGCGGTGGTATCTAAGGATGTGAATTCCAGCGAACTTAAAAAACACTTCAATCATGCCTCCAGGTCCTTCAAAAGAGTTATTGCTGACGCGAAGTCGAAGCACATTGGCAGAATTGGCGAGAGACTTGCACGCCTTCCCTCGGGAACTCGTGCGTTCTGGTCGCTAGCCAAGGCTGTCCAAGGAAACTTCTGCCAGCCAGCCATTCCGCCACTGCACAGGGATGATGACTCGCTGGCCCATGACGCGAAAGAGAAAGCTGATCTCCTGGGCTCCCTCTTCGCGTCCAACTCGACTCTGGATGACCAAGGTGCACCACCACCGCATATTCCGCGGTGCAATTCATATATGCCAGAGGTAAAAATCCGGCATGGTGCCGTGCTTAAGGCGCTTCTCACCTTGGACATTCACAAATCGAGCGGGCTCGATGGCATTCCCCCGATAGTGCTGCGGACATGTGCTCCGGAACTGGCGCCGGTCCTTACCCGTCTTTTCCGGCTCTCCTACTCATCAGGCGTAGTCCCGAAATTATGCAAGGTGGCTTTAGGGCACCTGATCCCTAAGAAAGGTGTACGCTCAGATCCATCCAACTACCGCCCCATTGCCATTACCTCCATTTTCTCCAAAGTAATTGAGTCGATCATCAACCGCCAGCGACTGCCAGTACGGTTTCCCATAAATGGGCGCAAGCGGTTGAGTCGAAGGGAGAGGCGTTGGCGGTGAGATTGGACATAGCGAAGGCCTTTGACAGGGTGTGGCATAAAGCGCTTATAGCAAAACTGCCATCCTATGGGCTTCCCGAGAAGTTGTGCAAATGGGTCACTAGCTTTTTGGATGATCGGAGCATCAAGGTTGTTATCAACGGTGCATGCTCCGACTTAAAACCCATAAACGCTGGTGTCCCGCAAGGCTGCGTGCTATCCCCTACGCTGTTTCTTCTGCATATCAATGATATGCTGCAAATCAGCAATATTCATTGCTATGCAGACGACAGCACGGGGTATGCTTCCTACACCGGCCGTGCCAACATGTCCCGGGATAGCGTCGACGATAACCGGAACAAACTTGTGTCTGAAATCGAGACTATGCTTTGCAAAGTCTCGGAATGGGGCCGACAAAATTTAGTCCAATTCAACCCCAAGAAGACACAAGTTTGTGCGTTCACCACTAAAAAGTCTCCCTTTGTCGTATCCCCTCGATCACTCCTCTAACTGCCACAGCCTGTATTGGCATACTTGGCGTCGATATATCGAGCGACGTTCAGTTCCGTGGTCACTTGGAAGAGAAGGCCAAACTGGCCTCTAAAAAGCTTGGTGTACTCAGTAAGGCGAGACAGTACTTCACTAAAAGCCACCGCCTGCAACTTTATAAGGCGCAAATTCGGCCTCACATGGAGTACTGTTCTCACCTCTGGGCGGGTGCTCCCCAGTACTAGCTTCTTCCATTTGACCGCATACAACGAAGAGCGGCTCGAATCATCGACGATCAAGTCATCTCCGATCGGCTTGATTCTCTAGCATTGCGTAGAGATGTGGGTTCATCTTCTACCGCATTTATCACGGGGAGTGCTCAGAGGAGCTGTTCGGGTTGATTCCAGCGGCCGAATTCCACCATCGGACATTACGTGCAAAGTACCATCCACATCACGTAGACGTCTGGCATTCCACAACCGCGCGTTTTTCAACAATTTATAAATTTAATCAACTACCGGCAGCGGTCTTCCCGAACAGATACGACTTAGGGACCTTCAAGAAAAAAGCATACTCCCACCTTAAAGGCCGGCAACGCATTTCTTGACACACCTGTTGTTGCGGATGTCGATGGGCGGTTGCCTCATCTCTCCCCATCCCGTGAGCCTTTTGCCCGTTTGCCCCCCTCATATATAAAAAAAAGATCGTTCGTACGTGAAGAAAGCTCGCTGAAAACCGCACTGTGGAGGACCGCCACACATCCAGATGGTGGGGATGATATCCTAACTTGTGGCATGTCATGCGAAGGTGGAGTTCGCACTGCATTGTTATGGGCAGGGCGTATCAATTACCATAAGCTGAACGTCCTGCTCGTCTCGTCCCTTATTTTCATAATATTAAAGCTATTGTAACATCACCTGCCTACACGCCTTCACGGCGTCCCCCTGCGGCACTGCCAGCCGGCTGGTCTCTCCATCACTGAAGTGCACCACGAGGAGTGCGGGTTCGGTGTCTGGCGCTACCAGCCTCGCACCGTCCAGGTACTTTCGGTCTCGCCAGCGACCACCCTCGCGGGCTGCTTCGGCCCGGCTACCATAGTAGAGCAAAACGCCTCGTTGCACCACCGCCTGCGATCACACACCACACACATATAGCTCATGCCATGGAATAG
Source organism: Leptidea sinapis (assembly GCF_905404315.1). NCBI lineage: Eukaryota > Metazoa > Arthropoda > Insecta > Lepidoptera > Pieridae > Leptidea > Leptidea sinapis. The sequence goes on along the minus strand of NC_066280.1, from coordinate 12,923,852 downwards.
CCACGACAGGTACCATGCTATTTTATACTGCTGCATGACGTCAGTAGGTATTCGAACAGTACTTTTGATTGATTACATCTACCAGGCCTGTCTCACTCCCCGTGAAGGTATCGAAATCGTAAGCCCGTGCGGCGGCCTGTACAAAGTAGGACATTAAGTAGGGACTCACGCGCGAGCTTCTTTGTCACCTACTTCACAGATCCGACCGATATTTTAAAAATGGAGATATGAAAGGTCATTGCGATCCAAATTTAAATGTTTAATCTTCCTAAAGAAGCTGAAACAATCTAATTTAAAGTGATTATTATTATAATAATGCGTGTGGTATGTTCAAATTTCTTAAAATGAGACCAAATTTGGCTGGTCTTAAATTATATAAAACTTTCAAATATTTCAACATAAAGAAATACACATGGGACAACTAATAGGATACTTTGCGCAGGATTCATGCTAGGTCGGTACCACAGCAGCGCCTATTTCTGCCGTCAATACACAGTGTACAGCGAATAGAATTCTTTGCGCAGGATTCTGGCTACGTCAGTACCACAGCGACGCCTTTTTCTGCCGTCAATACACATGGTACAACTAATAGGATTCTTTGCGCAGGATTCATGCTAGGTCGGTACCACAGCAGCGCCTTTTTCTGCCGTCAATACACAGTGTACAGCGAATAGAATTCTTTGCGTAGAATTCTGGCTAGGTCAGTACATCAGCGCCTTTTTCTGCTGTAAATACACATAATACAACTAATAGGATTCATTGCGCAGGATTCTGGCTAGGTCGGTACCACAGCAGCGCTTTTTCTGCCATCAATACAAAGTGTACAGCGAATAGGATTCTTTGCGCAGGCTTCTGGCTAGGCCGGTACCACAGCGACGCCTTTTTCTGCCGTCAATACACATGGTACAACTAATAGGATTCTTTGCGCAGGATTCATGCTAGGTCGGTACCACAGCAGCGCCTTTTTCTGCCGTCAATACACAGTGTACAGCGAATAGAATTCTTTGCGTAGAATTCTGGCTAGGTCAGTACATCAGCGCCTTTTTCTGCTGTAAATACACATAGTACAACTAATAGGATTCATTGCGCAGGATTCTGGCTAGGTCGGTACCACAGCAGCGCTTTTTCTGCCATCAATACCAAGTGTACAGCGAATAGGATTCTTTGCGCAGGCTTCTGGCTAGGCCGGTACCACAGCGACGCCTTTTTCTGCCGTCAATACACATGGTACAACTAATAGGATTCTTTGCGCAGGATTCATGCTAGGTCGGTACCACAGTAGAGCCTTTTTCTGCCGTCAATACACAGTGTACAGCGAATAGAATTCTTTGTGCAGGATTCTGGCTAGGTCGGTGACAGCGACGCCTTTTTCTGCCGGCAATACACAGTGTACAGCGAATAGAATTCTTTGCGCAGGATTCTGGCTAGGTCGGTACCACAGCGACACCTTTTTCTGCCGTCAATACACATGGTACAACTAATAGGATTCTTTGCGCAGGATTCTGGCTAAGTCCGTACCACAGCAGTGCTTTTTCTGACGTCAATACACAGTACACAGCGAACAGGATTCGTTGCGCAAGATTCTGGCTAAGTCGGTACCACAGCGGCGCCTTTTCCTGCCGTCAAACAATATGTAATGTGCATGGTTTGAAGGACGCCGTAGCTAGTGAAATTACTTACGTAAACTTAACATTTTATGTCTCGAAGTGACAAGCAAAATTTCGATGCCGCTTAGAAGTTTGGGTTCCTCGATGCATTGAAAGGGGCAGGTACCACCATTTACCATATCTTGTGACTTTGCTCATAAAAAATATACTTTTCACACATATCTGTCTTTAATTGGTGTATAAAAAGTCTTATTCATAACAATTCCAAGTCAAGATAAAATAATGACAGAACGTGACAAAACAGTTGGAAGTGGTAATAGTTTTTGAATTTGGGTTACACACACATTAAAACAGCCAGCCCTAGTAGTAACCTAATATCATCCCTTACTGATTATGTACAAATAAACTAAGTATTAATGAAAGAATTATTTATTTAAGTAGTATTTTACATTTTGTATAGTGCAATTATTAAAATTCACTTGAATATTATGTTATTTTGCAGCGTTTTAAATATTCGGCGGTGTGCTGTCAAAACGTGAATCGCTCATTTTTTCAAGAAAAACGGCGGGGTTTCGAATAACCAACTTTTTTTTTACGGCGCGACATGTTCTGGTAGTGTGAAACGCGCGGAAACGAAAATGTTATTTTTTTGCAATTCATACAGATACCACGCATCGAGCAATAAGAATGTAGCTGTTTGTTGAAACTCTTTGTACATGAAGGGATCGAAAAAAAAAAACAAGGAGTGTTGTTATGAAATTCAGTACAACATTACAACACTCGTTTGGACGACATTGGGTGTTTTAATGTTGGTAATAAGCTAACTGTTTCAGAATCTTTAATAGAGGATTTAAAGCATGGGTGTAGATAAAATAGTTTTACTATGCGGATGGCGTTGTTATGAATATGACGGTAGATCTTAATTGAATTAGGCGGTAGAGACATACCCACACAGGTCTCCAGCCGAGGAATCTGGACCTCTTGAGCAGTGGACCTTCGAACCTGGCGGCCGTGCGTTGCAGCTTCTGCACAGGCCGAACGCTAAGGACCTCGCGCATCTCGTTATCTTTGGCCAGGTCGATAGCAAGTCGACCTACAAAATTACTTCGATCAATTCAAAACTAGCGGCCCGCTCCGGCTTCGCACGGGTATAAAATATATACCTAATAGCCTATGTCATTCACTGAAAAAATGATTATAATCGATCCAGTAGTTTTGATTTATTCATTACTGCCCGTGGCCTTAACCTTAGAATAGAATATCATTTATATTTTAAAACTACTATCATACAATTATTTATCGTAACTTATAATTACTGTGACATTGTCGCGCTGAAAAGCACGTTTTTATTAAGTATTGTTATTTCCCTCGCTAGAGAGCTCCGATATTAAACGCGTCCGATCACTGCTTAATTCAAAGTGCTACAGGTAACAGGGACAACTGCGGCCTCCTACGCGCTATTTTTAACTCAAATAAACAACATTGAATGATTTTAATTTTGTATTCAGTTTTAAAAATAAAGATTTAAAAGAATTTTACAAAAAATCCTTAAATTTAAAACCTTTTTAAAGGATTCGAACAAAAATTCTTAAGTACTAATTTGACATGTTTACATTGCGTGTGTAATACAGATATGTTTGGTTGTCTTTAGTTACTACCCATCGTTGGCATGAAATAGCACTCTTCAAATTAGCCGGATACAAATAACATTCATTTCAATTGTTCACCATCTATAGGGTCACTATCGAAACTGCGTTTAAGTTTCGTTCGTTTACGAAGTTTCGTTTTGGAGAAAGAGAGTAGACCCCCTGACGCGACTTTATACATTTTATACCCATCCCAAGAAAAGTGATCAACGCCGCTAAAGAAGTTTTCACTCCAAAATTTTCTTATTTATCCCTTAATATTACTGCAGCTCAATCGAGTTTATTGCGCCGCTTCTTTTCTCTCAGAGCTCCATTTGTTTCCGAAGCGGTATTAGGGTCTAGTATGTTAGAAATGACATCAAAAAGAATTCTAAAGGAATCAATTTTGAGGAAATAAATGCCGTTTTATGCCAATAAGTACCTACCACTATTATTCCTCAGCATGGTATCAATGCCGTTTTGCAGCAGTAATACGGCGAGGCGGGCATGGCCACGGTATGCGACACAGTGCAGGCAAGTGTTGCCCTGGCCGTCCACACAGTTTATGTTCGGTGGACTTGGGCTACTCAGCTGGAAGGAAAAAGAACATTTGGTGACTTTTTATAACATGAAGAGCACGGACGAGTAAAAAAAAGTACTCCGTGTCATCTACATAACAGTGAAGCATCAAAACAAGCCAGTTAACGTGTAAATACATAGGCCCACGCACACACTTATATAAGCTGATCACCCGCCATTATGTCATCGCCATCGTCTGTGACGGAACGGTTTAAGTCGCATTAAAATATTGCCGTGTTTTAAGAAATTGTGTAAAATCAATGCTGCGATACAATAAAAGAGTCAATGAATTACCTTTCACATATAGAATAGTTTATAACACACAATTTTTTGTTCTTTTCATAATACATATAAAATAAACTACGTTTAAAACGACTTCTGAAACTGAAAAGTATCAAATAACTAAAAATTTAATTTAATACACCTCTTATGCAAACCTTTACCAACCTTTAACTAAAAATTTAATTTAATACACCTCTTATGCAAAACAAACTTTTAATATTAATAAAATACTATTATTTATATGTGCTACCTATTGATAGGTTTTAAGTCAGTGCCAAGCCCTAAACAAAATGAAAACAATTATGTCATCCAGGTAGACGAAAATTTTCATATAAATATTCATAAAATGAAAAATTCCGGGCCAAACTTTGTAAAATTTTTATGGGACCAAATGGCATCTGTTTCGCATCAAACAAAAGAAGAATTACGTAAATCGGATCATAAATCTCAGAGTAATCGGTGTATATACATAAAAAAATACCGATCGAATTGATAACCTCCTGCTTTTGGAAGTCGGTTAAAAATGATTCCATGTTTGGGACCCAAGATCTCCGCTACGCGTGATAGTAACATCCACTGTAACCGGAAAATAATCGGGGACTTTAACCGAAAAAATGGGTAATCCATTTAATTGTGTTCTAAGTAGATATATCATTATCTGTTTTAAGATGCAGTGATTTATAATAATATATCTAATATCTTTCTTTACCATTTTTTTTAAATATTGTGGAACGCTACTTCAATACGAATATCGTTCCCATCTTTGATCTGGTGCATCCCAGAATCAGTTCTAAACATTAAATCGCGTGCAACGCAGAGCCACTCGAATTGTCGGGGATCCAGTACTCTGCCAGAATTTCCATCACTTGAATTACTTAGCAACCAAATCACTATGAAATGTTAGTACGACATTTTTATATCAGTTAAAACAAAGATACTGCAAACAAGACATGGGCACAGGAAATAAACCCCCAATCCTTACTTTCAGGGTGTTACTGTTTTTTTTATGTAATTTATTTATTTACTCATACTATGCCTGCGATATTTATTTTTATGTTAGGAATCTGACAATCAGAAATTAAAAAATTGGAATGTGGAAAATTTGAGTCATCTGGTATCCCCCGTAACTACACACACACTAGCTTAAAGGTGCTACACTATGCTACACTATTAAATGTATTTATGTATGTTTATATGAATTTATGTATGTTTAAGTAAGTATATTGTATTAAATATATCATTGTCTTGTAACCCATAACACAGGCTATATATGCTTAACTTGGGGCAAGATAATTTGTGTAAAAAGTGTGTCAATATTATTATTATTATTTGAAGCGCCACTCGCGAGCGTCCAGGGAACTAATTTTGACATATAATACAAATGACTGCGAAAGCACGTACAATACTCCGAAGTATTTTTGCATTTTGAATTAATTTCGTTCATTTTCCATGTTATTATTCTTCAAGAATCAACGTAATAGAGTACACATTTTTTTTGTAAATAGTTTCCCACAATCTATCGATGTTTGCTGAGATTGTGAGACTGTTAGAGCGCTTTCACTGGTAACTGCAAACTGAGCACATTTTAAAATTGATCTTATTAACAGGCATCTAAAGTAGATATTCCGACTACTTCTCTTTATTCTGTACCTAATATGCCTCAGTGCCTGAAATTATACGTGAATATGTTGCATGCTGAAATACATAGTAAAATAATAAGGCGAGTATCAAACATCTAAATAAAAAAAAAATTAATGGATTAAAGTCATCTATGAATATATTGGGACTGGACAGACAATGAAACACTGTCATAAATAATGAAAGTTAAAACAAAAACAATCACTTTTAATACAAAACAACACCAATAGTGTTTCATACGTTTTTTTATAATTAAATCAACAAGTAGTTTTTATGACAATAAGGGATAAGATGAGCAGGATGTTCATCTGATGTTTCAGTTTCCCTCATTTTTCATTTAAAAAATATATAGCAATTAAATGATAATCAGTTCTAATTTTTTTAAATTTGGTACATGTACGTGTATTTTACCAGTGGGAGGCTTTTTTGAACCGGATGCTGGCTAGCTGGGTTTCTACACAGGCACCTTTTTCAGCGGTGATGACAAATCAACAAATGTAATGTTCAAGAATTATTGTATTTCAGTTTGATGCTCGCCATAGGACTTAACATCTTAAATCTCAAAGTACAAACACTATATAATAGTCTCAAAGTACAAACAAACACAGTGATACCACTCAGAATAGTGGGTTCAATCAAGAATCCTAAGCGCCACTGCACTGTAAGCGGCAGGCGTATCATTTTCAATCAGGTGAACATCTTGCTTATCTTGTCATTATTTCTCAAAAAAAAACATACCAACTCCTGAACTTCTTCAATATGCCCCTCTTTAGCAGCATTCAAAAGTTTCCGTTCTCTCTCATGGCGAAGCGATTTTTCGGCTGCCTCTAACAATCTCTGGACATCTGCTGACTTGGCCACATCACAAGGAGTTTTACCTTCCCCATTCATAATATTTACATCTGCATAATGATTTAAGAGAAGCATCACCAAGTCCTGTAAGTAATAAAGTTAACCAACTTTGATATAACTAGTCTGGCCATATAATATATTGATAGTACAACATAAAAGTATTCAAATTAGGTTTGTTTATTATGTTAGAGACTTTAATAGTTTTCCGCCATTTCACATATTTTTTTCCAGGTTAGTATCACAATAATGGAATGTGAAACGCAATTATTTTCAATACATTTATATTTTTTAAAGTAAATGCTATTGTCTTAATGAGATTTATCTACAATGTTATGTTTGTTAAAACATTGTTCCTTCATGTTTAATGATTATAGCTGTACGTTTCTGTAGAGTAATTAAACAAAGAATTTTGAACTGAAAATCAATAATAGAATGGGGTGTTAAATAAAACAGAAATGCAGTTATTGCCATCGACAGAGTGGGTATGGGGACAGCCCCTACCCAACCATCAACTGCGGTTATTATCAAGACAACTCAAAAGTATCAGCAGTACAGCATGTCACAGAAATAACGAATTATTTATTAACTCGCCAACCTTCAACACAAATTGGATACAAATAAGGAGTCTAACCAAAATACAATATTTTGCTTAGTAAAATTTTTTATCAGAGCCATGAAATGGATTTTACTATTAGAAATGTTGTATTGTGACGAAGAAAACGAAGTTCTATCCATTTCCTAAGAGGTTACCCAAATGGGTCACAAGCTTTTTGGCTGATGGGACCATCAAGGTTGTTATTGATGGTACATGCTCTGATTTAGAACCCATAAATGCTGGTATTCTGCAATGGTGCATGCTATGCCCTACACTATTTTTTCTGCATATCAATGATCTACTTACTGCAAATAAGTGGTAATCATTGTTATGCAGACAACAGTTAGGTATGTTTCATACACCAGCCATGCCAATATCTCTCGGTCATGCCAAATCTCAATAAGAACACAAAAAAACTTGTATCTGAAATTGAGACTAAGCTATGCAATTTTAGAATGGGCACACAAATTTAGTCCAGTTTAACCATAAGAAGACACAAGTTTGTGTATTAACAGCTAAAAATATCTACGATTCAAGATCATACTTGGAATCATACTCAGAATTAATGCGTCAAGCAACATTCAGACCTGTGGTAACTTGGAAGAGAAGGCAAAACTGGCCTCTAAAAAGTTTTTTTGGTTCAGTAAGGCGAGATAACAATGATATATGTAAATTTGTCTACATATACGAGTACTGGTCTCACCTCTGAGTGCAAACTTCCCAGTACCAGTCAGTGGCAATAATATAACGGGTTATAACTGAATATCCACCACCATGCAAGATCACAGTATTATAAAATTTTAACATAACAAACCTCATTTCCAATAAATGAAGCCTTATGTAAGGCTGAGTCACCATTCTCATTAACCTCATCCACATCCACTCCAGCTTCCAAAAGGGCTTCAACTACACCCTTATGTCCAAAATATGTTGCCAATATGAGTGGGGTCCATCCCAAGTTACTTTTACTTCTACCTACAAAAATCAAAACACTTTAATTTTCTGCTTAACTATTATATACCAAAACCCAAGCATCAATGGAGTGAATAATTTAAGAAATTTGCTTCCTAGTGATCATGAATTATCCAATTATTTTACGCTCTGTAAGGACCTGGTCAAAATATTACCACAAACGCAAAATAAATAAAATATATTACAAAAAGCGAGACATAATTATGTACCTTTGCAATTAATATTTAATGTTAATCGTCCTTCCTTCTTTGCTTTCAGAAGTGCTATTACAACGTCTGTTTCTCCATGCCTTGCGGAATATAGGAGCGATTCTTCAGACTCCAAACCTACGTCATCTGCTTTAGATGCCATGGTATCACTTAACTACTGCACCGTAATATTATAGAACAAATTTAATTATTTGTATTCAAACGTGTTTTAATTTATACGAAATGTTCAGCATAAATTTAAATAAAAAACCTACTAAATTTTTATTACTTTGTTTTTAACTTTTGAACTCCAGTGCAAAATGCATCTTATTAAAATTAATTTCAAATTATTAATATAAATTCGTATGTAATATACATTTTAGCACGCCATAAGATGTAACACTAATTAATAATAATTAAGCAATAAACTAGGCAGTAAGTAAAATTGATTCAACGCACTTTGCAGTTTGCAGCTGTTTTATGTTTACAGTTTACACTAGTAAGCAAAGAGTATAATAATATATAGGGAAGCTAGTAAGCCGTGATACAAACTGCAGCAGGGGTGGGACAGACGCCTTAAAGTGACGTTTTCAGAAGACTGTAGTGCCATCTGTTAGTTGGCCCAAAAATGAAAGCTTTGTCAGCTGTGACTCGCTTTGAAACCTTTAAAATTTCTATAATTGTGTCTCTGCCCACTAGTCATAAAATGGCGGCTACTAGCGTTAGCGCATGTATGTAGCTCTCTTGTTCCATATTTGCATATTTACACTACTAAATCTATCCCTTATGTTCTATGTTGTGGCAAAATTAAATAACTAACTCTACGCGCAATATCAACATGGTAAAAAATTGCAATACCTACATTAAAAAGTAGAGTTAGTAATTTAATTGCGTCACAACATTAATAATGAATTTTATAATTTCGAGCTTATATATAGTTATAGCGCTAGTTTTCAAATAGACAAATCATAATGCGTAGAGAGGGCTCTCTTTTCCCTATAATAATTAATTAATTAATTAAAATTAATTTAAATAATTATTATACTCTTTGCGTGAAACTGACCATGACAATTGAGTGAATTGACTTTCTCTTCATTCTTGAGACTTCGATTCTTATCTAAAAATTATTGTGGTTTAACCTCGTTGTCGTTAGTCGTTGTAAAAGTGTTCTGTGGTCGTTAGAGTAAAGTAGGGGAACGTAGTGCTTAAATTCTCTTTGTAAAGTAGTTAGGGATAGGGACTTGGCGAGCAAAAGTAGCAAGTTAAAGCAACAAGCAGGAGCCACAGTAAGAACTTAGAAGAATAAAATATTTTCTGCTTCAGAAGTTTACGTATCCTAAGTTACGGCATAGGTAATATTCATTATCGTTCGTGTCCAGTTTCCAAAATCCAACTAACGTGTTCAGGAGTTCTACAAGAGTTTAAAACACTAATATTTTATTTCGTACCTTAAGACAAATAAGCAAGTTATTATCTTAAATAACTCTAGAATTGAACATTGGACGAGGCAATAATTAAACAGAGCAGATACGACAAAGCCGCTGATCGAACGTGTCTACATAAAATGGATATAGACAAAGATTTTTTATCTTATTGCCGGCTTTGTTTAGATATTGAATCCAAACACATTTCAATATTCACCGATTCATCGGTAAGCACGCACGTTAGATCTTGTCTAGACATAAATATAAGCGTAGACGATAATTTACCAAAAGATATTTGCGAAACATGCGTATCGCAATTAAATAGTTTTTACAATTTTCAACTAAACGCCCGATGCTCACAGGATTGGTTAGAATCAATATTACAAGAGAAACAAAAGGCAGCCGAAACAAAAACCTTTGTGCAACCCCTGCCTGACTCTGAATACAATTCTGATTCTTTGCTAGAGTTTCTTAATAATACTGAAAATATCGAGGAATATCTTAATAACTTGGGGAAGGAGGACATACCAGTGATAGTTAATATGTTGGATAGAACCGAAGGGAATACTACATCAATAAGTAAAAATCAGTTCAGCCCGAAAAAAAGCTCAAAAACAATAGATAATATGGACATAGATGTTCTTGATTCAGAGAAAGAAGTAGTTAAAGAAATATTAATGAAGGACTCTGAAAAAAATAAATCCGAACAATCTCACTTATGTTTTGCATGTCAAACAGTAACAAATAATATACAAGAATTGTCCAAACACTTAAGTATATGTGACAGTGCAAGTAGAACTTGTGTTCTGTGTAAAACTTTGTTTGATTCAAAACAAAAAATGCTCCAGCACATACTGACACATAATATAACTGCACCAATGACATGTACTTGTGGTAAACTATTTGAAACAAAGGAGGCTTTAATATCTCATATAAAATACTGCAATATAGATCATATAGCAGCTATGGGTTTTGTGTATCGATGCAAGAAATGTGGAGTGACATATCCGGAAAGGTTCCAGTTATACAGGCATGTCAAAAAGCACATTTTACAGGAGGAGGAACGGATGTGTGATATTTGTGGGCATATTCTTAATGGCACTGATGCTTTACTGAATCACCATAAGGTACAACATGGAAAATCAAATAATATTTTATATAAGTGAGTATGAAATGAAGATATTTTTAGCTTTAATTAATGTTTGATTATGATTTCTATTTTACAAATAGAATATGTACATTATTACCCCCTGTACAGCACCAAACTATGAAATGAAACTTTTTGTAGTTCCAGTTCACAAATTCCAAAAAAAAAAAATTGCATTTTGTTATTCTTCTGATAGTCCTTGTAATATAACTTAGACTAATAAGCTCATTAGAACTCCTGTCTGATAAAGATCTGATCACTATCTCTTATCACATCCAGTATATTCAGTCATAATGAAACTCATCTGTTATGGTATTATGTGTGTAAATATATAATGCTGTTAGGACATACAAACAAACCGGTCATCTCATGGTAAGGTAGCACTGTCACCCAAGGCTTCTTAGAATACCAGCATCAATCTTTACTAATGCAAAACCAATGTACTATTGATGAAAAATGTGATGAGATATGGTCTTTAATTGCAATGCAAATATATAATGATAGTAGTTGCCCTTTGCATTCGCAACTAAAGGTTTTATCTCAATAAAATGTTTAAGTAGGGATAACAGAGAGAGTTGTCATACTGAAACATGCAGGGCAAGCCTGTCAGCCATTTAGTTGACATAGCAACATCCCATTCTGCAAGTTCACACGCCAAGAAAGGGAAGATATTATTAGGATAACGCAAGCTGCAATGAGCTCAAGCAATGCAAAGCTTACCTGGCCACATCCAACTCCAATTTTCTATGATTTCTATAATTTTTTATATGATAAAAAATGTTCTTCAACAAAGTTCTACCACAAAGCCATATTTGATTTTCTAATAAGATGGTGGAAATATATAGATATATTGATTAAAACAATATACACACATCAAAAAAGTCTAAGCAACATGCAAGATTTTAAATATTACCATTTATATTAACTAATTTTCTTTTAAGTCTAAAAGTGTTTGTTCACTCAAAGTGCATAGGTATGTAAACTTTTTTGTTATTGGTGACATACTGGCTGGTTGTAAAAAAAATCTCGAATATGATTTGTTTTTTTCATAAAATTTAAGTGCGTTTTTATTGCTACGTTTAGTCTTGATTTTATAATTTTACCAACCATTTAAATAAAGTTAGCGACAAAATTGAATTGTTAGATATTCTTAACGTCATGGAGCGACGTCATTTGACGGCAAATGAAATGCAAAGAGCTGTAGGGATGTTGCAAGCGGGAAGTAATCAGTCTCAGGTATCTCGGCATTTTGGCATTCATAGCAGTGTTATTTGTCGTGTTTGGCAGCGCTACAAGATTACAAGGGAACCCGCTGAACTGCATTCAGGTCGTAAAAGGAGTACAACCACTCGGCAAGACCGGTACATACAACTGACTGCAAGACGCCAGCCGATGTTAACCGCTCGAGAGATAAGTTTGAGGCTACAAAATTCAAGTGGTGTTGATGTCCCCAAACTGTGCGAAATCGACTGCCACCTAATTGGGCGTCGAGCTCGTAGGCCGTACTCGTCCTGTCCCAGGAACAATGTGATATTTCCGATGAGTCGCGATTCGGGTTTAGGCCTGATACAAGAACGGTGCGAGTGTACCGTCGGCCCGGAAATACTGAAAGGCTCAGGTGCATTCAGGAAGTTCATCCAAACAGCGGCTCAACAGTAATGTAATGGGCGTATATTATGAAGAACAGTCGAACTGAGCTCATTTTTGTAAATGGAAACATGAACGCTGAAAATTATGTTGAGGATATTCTCAGACTTTATGTCCATCCATTTGCACAACCGATTTAACGTTAATGCATGACAATGCGCGTTCACATACAGCTCGGCGAACCAGTCAATACTTGGCAATGGAGAACGTCCAGTTTTGCCCTGGCCTGCACAATCGCCAGACCTCAACCCCATCGAGTACGCATGGGACATGCTCCAGAGACGTGATTTGAAGGATTTGGACGGAGTGACAACAACCCAAAAACTGAAAGATTTGCAATTCCATTGGTAGCGAATACCGCAAGATGACCGAAACAGTCTCATAAATTCAATGAATAATCGTTGCCGACAAGTTCTGAATAGCAGAGGAGGCCATACTTTGTATTAAACTATCCTATTCTTTCACAATAAATTCAATTTCTTTTGCAATTTCATTTTGTTAAAAAAGTTTTTTGTTGTTTATGTACCTTAGTTTTTACAGTATATTCTAATATTGTTAATTTCTGTTATTAAAAGAACTTATAAAGGCAACAGCTGTTATTTTTACATCATAGGACCCTAAAAATATTTTTTTTTAAGTAAAATACGTTATAATGTGAAAAACCATCCTAAAATTTAATTTAGTACATGTTGCTTAGACTTTGATGTGTGTATTTTACCTCACCAAAAATGTTTGAAATTTTCATTATAATCAATTTCATACTTGAATCCCTCGTATAAATATGTACATATTTAATATTCAAGTCATTCCATATATAAAAAAAAGTGCATGTTAATCAAAAATTTATTGTAAACTAGCTGACCCGACAGACATTATTCTGTATATAATAAATAAAATAATGTTTTTATATGAATTTGTCAATAATATATCATAACATCAAAAATTACTTCGTAAAATATGCACCCTGCTGTCGTAATGAGATTGTTTCACAGCAGAACTGTCAAACCGTGCGTCAATAAATTCTCTCATAGTAATTATGTATGGCCACATCAAAGGAAAAACAAATTTGTTGTTTTTATATTTAAATTTAGCAGCATTTTCCTATTTATTCACCTTTTAAACCTTCTCTGGACTTCCACAAATAATTCAAGACCAAAATTAGCCAAATCGGTCCAGCCGTTCTCGAGTTTTAGCGAGACTAACGAACAGCAATTCATTTTTATATATATAGATGATGATCAAACCAACAAAACAACTAACAATATTTTTAATATTCTTTTCCTTGTCATATCCTAACAAAACTAGTACTTACCTTAACTTTATAGTAACAAACCTTTCTCATATTCCTATTTTTCCACTGAACATTTTATTTTAATAATATACGGAAATGTTTCTCACATGTGTGGCATTTAGATTATTTGTTCGTAAGGATAGACTGTGACTGAAAATTGCGTGGAACTGATAGCCTCTATTTTCAGCAAACACATGCACACTAAAACAATGTGACTGACATGTCGGTATTGTAAGACGTAGCTGTTATGCACACTAACATATTAAACCTGACCTGTTGTTATGTGCTGTCTCACAGGGATAGACTCTATCTAGACATAAATTATTTAAGGTGCGGCCCTATTCTTTGCTCCACAGTTACAAAGGGTTAATTACCTTTATTTTTTTAAATCTATTAAATCACAAATAATTCATACTGAAATTAATTTTCAGATGCAAGAAATGCACTAATTTCACAACATTGAACCGCAAGGAAATGTACAGACATATCCAAACTCAACACACAGACAAGGATACAAGACATTTGTGTGATACATGTGGGCGGTGCTTCTCATCACAAGTTACATTACACAGACATTTAACTACTCACAATCAAAATAATATGTGTACCGTGAAAGGGATGGAGAACATTAACAGATTTCATAAAGAATTTGCTATGTGCGATAGATGTGGAACAACAGTGAATACTGTTGAATTACCAAATCATACCTGCTGCTGATTGTTACTAAGGGTTGGTCTTCGCTGTGTTCCAACTAGATACCGCAAGGGTAGTCCAAGTGGGCGTACCCGAGCTAGTCTCGAACAATGTGAAAATTTGAAAGGTGCCATTGAGTGTCAAGATGCCACGCACACAAGCATTTAATAGTTGCCGTAATAAAATAGCTATTGTTCTTAGATAGTGTGCTGTCTTGTTGGAGCGCAGCAGAGACCAATCCTTAATCTAAGATTCAACCCATAATAATTGTTCTGTATTTGTAAGTGTTGACAGCCAGATATTAAAAGTTTTTCAAGAAAGTTCTAGATCTTTTCATTTTTATATTTTTTAACAACAATTTGGTGTGTCCATGAAAATATACCCTTATAATAAGTACTTGGAAAGATGTGGGTATATTTTGAACTATATTTCAAAAGGCATAAAAGGCTTTGATTTCTTTGGAATTCTTTTTATGTCATCTCTAATACTACCACCACTTCGGAAACCAATAGCGCTCTGAGAGAGAAGAAGCGGCGCAAGAAACTCTCCCAACATAAAAACATGTCTCTTCAGTAGTAAATAGTTTTGATTGATGAAACTATTGTTGAGAGAGTTGAATCAAAGTTGATGCTTAGTGTAATGTAGTACAACAAATGATTTATTTGTTTTTTTTAAAGTGATATAACCACTTCTGGGATTAATTACACAAATCAAATTTGAAAACAAAATTTATGATGGAGGTGCATGGAAACGTCTAATAAAACATCAAAGATATATGTGTCAAGGTTTATTCAAATAAATTAACATTTAAAACACTATAACAAAACCATTGTATGATTCCCCTAAAATTCCACTGTTGACATTAATTAACGACCATACAATTTTGAGAAAATAATACAAAAATTACACATTAAACATATTACATAACCTAAAAGTAATTAATTCCTCTTAGCAAAAACAAAACCATCCTCTATGCGCGTTGTTAAAGAAATCGGTCAATATGATCCTTATTCTGTACGGCATAAGGTAGGTTATATCTATAAGTGACTGCATGTATGAAGGGATACTGATGTGCTTTTTGTTCTTGCGAATACCTGCAATGATAAATACAAGATATAATTTAAGTGTCAGAAAGTCTGGGCTGACGTTTCCAGATACGTAATTACTAGATATTTTATCTATTAATTTGGGGTGAAGTCACTCTGTCACTGCGCTGGCAATAAACTACACGCAATGATGTTACACCGATCATTCATCACCATTTAACCGCGTGCAAGGAAGAGTTGCTCAATCATCTCTGGTCTTGTGGACCCCAGTATCAGCTCGATCCATTTGATCGCGTGCAACGCAGAGCTGCTCGAATTGTCGGGAACCCAGTGCTCTGTGAACACTTGGCGTTGCGTAGTCAGAGACGTCGCTTCATTGTATGTCTTCTACTGCATTTAACACAAGGAGTGTTCCGAGGACCTGTTTCACATGATTCCTGCCGCCGAATTCCATCGATATGACACAAATTAGTGGAACCTGTGGAACGATCTTCTTTGTGCGGTGTTTCCGGGACGATACGACATGGGTACCTTCAAAAAAGCCCATACACCTTCCTTAAAGGCCGGCAACGCTCCTGTGATTCCTCTGGTGTTGCAAGAGAATGCGGGTGGCGGTGATCGCTTAACCTGTTTCCAAAAAAAAAATCGGGAATCTACATATACTATAAAGTGATTCTTACACTTTTGTCAAACGAACCAAATCATTTTAAGAATCCATACAGACGCCTCCTTAGGTCGATTACAGAATGCTGCTATTCGTCTTGTAATATAATAAAAAATATAGGCTGTACCAAAGAATAAATAATAGTACAAGTACGCAAGTCTCACTCCACAAAATCAATTAAAGAAATAGGACTTCTTGCGGTCATACAATAAGGTGTAATTCAGATCGCACAGAGCTACTAACCTACATTTTTATTCAACTAGAAGTTGCCTCTCTTTCTATCGCGTGACTCTTACCTCTTCTGACGACATTAGGGTTGACTTCTTTTCAGATAGGTAGTATCGGCTGTACCGAGGCTTATAATCAAATATGTAGGTACTACATGTCGTTCAGTGTGTTAAGTAAAGTTTTTAGGTATAGGTTTTAGAAAGTACGTATATAAATTACTGTTTAGTGATGTTTTTGTAAATATTTCTCTCAGTCATCGCTAAACTTTAGAATCCCTCCACGAATGAATTCTACAGAGAAGAGAAAATCAGAGTTTTAGCTTATATCGCACTATTGCTAAAGCTTACCTTCAATGATAATTCTGGCCGCTTCCGCGGGAGCTATCTCCGAGTACCACGAGGTGAAACGATGAGTGGGCTTTGGATAAATTCCAGTTGAAATTGTGGCCAAATAAACCGATGTAGTATTTATGTTTCTGGTCCATGTGTCGAGTCTTAGTTCCTCGCTAAAACTCTCCATTAATCCTGGTAAAATAGAACAGATTTTTTAATGTTTGTGTTTTTATGGATGCCGGCTAGATTATGGGAGCCGTCCGAGTGCTCTTACCAACTTAGCCAACCGTTCGAGTGACGCATGAATCCTAAATCTTGGTATGTCTTATTCAATTCTCAGGTTGTGGTGTTCCTATTTATTTTTGCCTGTCCTTCATTCCATAGTAAAATTGTGGGAGGCTCCTTTGCACAGGAAGCCGGCTAGATTATAGGTAACACAACGGCATCTATCTGCCGTGAACCAGTAATGTGTAAACATTATTGTACTTCCGTGTGAAGGGCGCCGCAGCTAGAGAAATTACTGGGTAAATGAGGCTTAACATCTTGTCTCAAGGTGACGGGCGTAATTGCAGTGACGCTCAGATTTTTTGCGGTTTTTCAAGAATCCTGAGTGGCACTGCATAGTAATGGACAGGGTGTATCAGTTGCCATCAGCTGAACGTCCTGCTCATATCGTCCCTTATTTTCATAACAAAATGTGAAATATAATTAGAACAGTTTCTAGCCTAAATGGTAAACATTGACATTGTTTCATATTTACGTGTAGTAGTCATTTTGGTAACACTCTAAATATATCTTGTGACCTAGAATAAGAATTTAGTCTTGATAATATAGTAATATAATAACGTTACACCAGGAACAAACACAAACTTGTTATGCCTTCCACTTGTTTTTACTCGAGTTAGTACATAAGACTTTTGTTTGACGATGTATATGCTACGAGTATAACAACATCTTCCCAGAAAATATTCAAAACAAATGTGTTACGGGATTCAAAAGAATTGTACACGTTTGTATGATAGCGGTTAGGTATTATGTAGTAGGTAAGTATAACATAATTTCTTAATGATACCACAGATTGGAATTGGAATGTCCACCCTCGGACTATTTAAATAATAATTTTTATTGTAACGATCAAAAGTTCTTCTCAGGTCTGAGGTTTTTTTTTGAATAGACGAATTTTTGACGTTCAATAAGTGTTTTCAAATGCTGTTTTAAATAAAAATATTGGATACTTAATGAAATTCTGCCGTAACTACATTCGGCTTTTCTGCCAAAAATATAAAAAAATATTTTATGTATAGAGATTTTATTGACACTTCAAAGGTACACACCACGAATGTAAATATTATTTTTTATGAGAAAAAGTGACGTTGTACTGAAGTGATAGGTCCGCACTACGTACCCATTATTACAAGCAGTGCTTTTCAGTATTATCATATATTATCAGCTCATTAGCCTAGTAATTTCACTAGCTTCATCGTTTTTCAAGCAGAAACACAACAATGCCTACACATTAGGGCGAAAAGGGTGCCATAGGGGTGCCACCTGGGCATCGTATGAAAAGAACCACTGGTGAAAATGGTGCGTTTGCTAAAATAACCGGCCGTTCTTGAGCTGTGCGTAAATATCAAACTATCAGCATAGCAGCCGGAAGATCTTGACCAGACCAACAGTCTTATCTTGTGGAGGGCCTAACAACACTATGTCTTCCGATAGGTACATAGTCGCGGTCGAGGACTTTACTGCCCAAGGTAGACGTAGGTCAACAATTTCTAGGGTACAGTTTCACCCGGCGCCTTGTTGGTTTTGGGTCATACTAATCTCGTACCGGCTGATGTCTGGGATATCTTCGGTATAGTGTCGAGTTAATTTGGCTCTTTGTTATTAAACCTTGTTGATAAATCTCAAGCAGGTAAGAAGAAAATATACATAATAGTTACAAAACATGTTTTTGCATACCTCTTAAACCAAACTTGGCTGCACAATAGGGCGCTATGTCTCCTGAACACATGAGCCCAGCACTTGAGTTTATAGCGACGATATGGCCTTGCCTCCTTTCTATCATACTTGGTAGGAAAGCTTGAATTACCTAAAAACATATTTTCATTCAAACATTCATCTACCGACTACCGTATTCCTCAACTGATACGATATAGGACCCTTCAAGTAGTCTACAGCATACCGTCTCCCACCTATAAGGCCAGCGACGCATCTCTTGACGTCTGGTATTGAGTCAATTGCCCGTTCTTTCTCCCTCTCTCTCTTATATAAATTTGTGAAGTTAATCTTTCATCCAACATCACTACTTAAACGATTCCCTCTAAAAAACAGTACTATCTTAAAATATATAACATTATAATAAGATCTAACCCAAAAGTGCGCCAACAAGTTGGTCTCTATGATCTTTACAATGGCTTCTGGCTTGAGATGGAAGAGAGGTGCACAAGCGAAGATACCCGCGTTGTTCACCACTATGGACACGTCAGCAAGCTGCGACTGCATTCGTGCCGCGAGAGCCAGAACCTGCTCGCGAACTGTTAGGTCCACGGTGAAACCGTAGCACTAAAAATCACAATCATTAGATTTCGCTACACTCGTCAACTTTTCGGTTCTTATGTTTTTTTTATGAAAATAAGGGACTAGAGGAGCAGGACGTTCAGCGGATGGTAATTAAAACGCCCTGCCCATTACAATGCAGTGTCGCTCGAATTCTTGAAAAATCCCAAAAATTCTGAGCGGCATTCTGTTAGCAGTAATGTTCTGAAAAATTGTAAATTTACGTTGTACTAAGATATTTACGTGTTGATGTTTCTTTCAGTAAAATCTTGTTTATATGATCCACACAAATATTTAAATGGGCAGGTTCAAAGATTTACTTCCTACATCCAAATTTACACATTACCCCTCCTATATGTACGTAATACAAGTATAGAAACAGTGTAGATATGTAGAGCTTACATCTCCGTCTTTTTTCCTTATTTCTTTAACGACTGCGTTGTTCCTTCTTGAGTCACAATCCCAGCAGATCACTGTTGCACCTAGTTCCGCAAACTGTATAGCAAGCTCACGGCCCAATCCCTGGCCTGCACCAGTAATCTAAAGAAATATACAATCACATCAAGTTAAAGACCAGGTATTAAAGTATTGATATTGTCATTGGTGGGGTTTTTTTTACAAACTAGGTCATATCAGCAGATCATTTTATGTGATAAACAGGAAGTCAAAAATGTAGGTAGATGAACTTGATCTTTAATAGACTTAACATGAGAGCGGTGGCTCTAAGGCTAGGGCCGTTGCCTCTCATCCGGGAGGCATCGGTACAATAATTGCCAACTACGTATTAATGAGTCTTCGATTTTCCGAATTCATATGCACTACTTAACTATTACTTGAAGAAAAACATCGCCGTCAGCTTATAATATATAATATTGACACACACTTTTTTACAGAAATTATCTTGCCGCAAGTTAAGCATATATAGCCTGTGTTATGGGTTACAAGACAATGATATATTTAATACATGCTTATATATATCTAAACGAGGACAGACTGTCTTAGGGTGATCAGGCCTCTTGGAAATTTCTTCACGGGTTTGTTCCTTACAATATTTTCTGCGCACGATTATTACGTAATCCCACCGATTGAACCGGCGCGCGTAATCTGAACTGTATTCTGGACGGAGTTATTTGTATCGTTAAACCACTGTTATGAAAACTGATAAATCATGTGATTTATCGATTATTGTTGATCGATTGGTTCACGGATTACGTAGATCTATTATAGTAGTAGACTTACGACCTAAGACTAGTATGACCTAAGGCCACGACGAACAGAGTTTCTGTAGAGAAATTTTAATGCATTTGCGGCGGTGCGTCATTGCTCTAACGGATGTGAACAACACAGCCCCATGTCTTTGACATTTAAATATGAAATCCCAACATCACGTCATCACAATTGAGGAGGTATACCTAGGTCACGACGAACAGAGTACTACTCATTTTGATCTTAGATAGTTCATTTCTATAGAGAAATTTAAATGAATAAGCGACGGCACTTCATTGCTCTAACGGATGTGAACAACACAGCCCCTGTGCTATGTCGTTGACATTTAAATATGAAATCCCACCATCACGTCATCACAATTACAGAAGCATACAGGTCTTAATTCAACAAATTAACTTTATTCTACAAAATAAGTACTAACCAATACTGTTTCCCCATAAAGACTCTTCATAGTCGGTGGTATAAGTACTCTAAATGCGGCAACAACACAAGTTGAGGAAATCTTGACAAACAGTACAATTATGTCTAAAGTCCATAGCGGTATAGCTGTAAGACCACCGCTTCCCCACCAGGGGTTTAGCCACACTTCCTGAAATATCCTATATTTCCTAGCAAGGTATCCTATCGAACAAGTAAATACATTTTTCCTGCCCATTATAATCGAGCAATAAAGCTTAAAACTTAATGACGTTAATATAATATGGAAATATGAATCTGTGTTGGCTGTCAAAATATCGACAAGGAACCAAATAGTTCCAATAGGTATTTTTAGCCATTAAAAAGGGAGATCTAAGTCTAACCTATATCAAGAATTTTTTTACCATAATCCTAACGGGCGTTTTTCTTGTAATCGAGTATATTGAAAAATGATTTAAATAACTTCATTTATTGTATTTTGGTTTGACCTGATGGTCTTGTTATCAATACTCCAAATAAAAGAACTTACACAATAGGTATTTTTTTAAATTATGCCTTCTTTCTGTAAAAACTTGCGTAACTTGTCTTTGTTGAAAATTTACCAAAACGTCCTTTACATCACCTGAGCATCTCAATGTCAGCACGTGTCAAAAAAACGTGTCAGAAAAACGTTGCCAAAAACGAATGCAGTTGCTTTAGATATTGTTTGCACAAAATATAACATTTAGCGAAATGGCTAAGCCTTTGCAAAAAGAGAGGGAGAATAGATCGGCTGATAAGAAAGATTACAGTTTCCACCCATTCAATATCACACCAGAAAGTGCCCATACTTCAATCTTACTTTTAGAATCTCATGAACCGGAGATACTATGTCAGGTATGGTTTTTATATAAATTTTGTTCACCAGCTTCTGTTTGGAATTGATAAGGATAATATACAAATATAGGCATAATAGTTTTTTCGCCTCTATTCGTTTATACTCTAGGGATATGATTCAGTTGTATTGTCCATGTTAATAAATGTTATCGCAACCAGACATTTCATCCAGGTATTGTATTTTGTACTGAAAGTTTGAAACTATTTATTTTCGAACCTTCAATCGGGTTGAACTTAGTATCCCGTAGCACGAATTAGGAAGTAAAAAATATTGTAATTGTAATAATTTTGTTAATGTTGTTAATAATAAGTGCACGATTATAATGCTACCACTCTTTACAAGATAATACACCGTTTTCAAGAAAATTACGATTAAAATTAACGCCGCCGCCATGCCAATGCTCATGTAGCGTTTTATTTACTTACGTACCTACTTTTCCCGTTTTGAGGTAAGATTTTATTTTGTTATTACTTGAAAATCGTGCAATTCCTTGTAATGAGAATAGTAGCACTATAATCGTGACACTATCAACTATAAATTATAAATATTGATTAGGTTATGTTAGAACAGTTATCACAACGCAATAGCCGAGCGTAGCGTGCCGCGGCAGCGGCCGGCGAGTGCTAGAACTTTCACTTTCTTTTCTTATCATTTACAAATTAGGGAACCTTCCCAACCCTTCAAAATGTTATAATTTGAGGTTAGGTTATAATGTTTTTTTCTCTGGAACGGTGCATTACCTTGTAATGAGTGTAGTATCAGGGCACACCCTCTACCCCTTTCACCTCTCCTCCTTCCCCACCTCGTGCTAGTTTTAACCCTTCGATCTTTTACGATGTGAACTTATTACCATTTATGATTTCTTATTACTACCATCTTACTGTTTTTTTTTCTCGTTCAACGTAATTACCTACATAGGTACATATTAATAGCAGTAGGTAGATGACTAGTACGTAGGTAGCAGACAAACTTTTATAATTTTAGCTGCATATTGCAGGAAGAAAAGTCATTTTGTATACGTTTTAATTCTTTTAGTCCGATTGCTTATTACTGATTTGTTAATACCTTTTAAATTTTCAAGACTCTTCGAGCCATCACCAAGTTCTCCGCACAAGATATGTTCAATCGACAGGTGCTATTTGACTTGAATGCAATTAAATATATCCTGCCTCACGTCGAACATTCGGAGCTTAACATTAGGCGATTTGCACTAAAAGCACTGGCACAACTTTGTCAGTTACCACGAGGCCCAGAACAGGTTCTAGAAAACTCACAAAATTTAAGGAAGATAGCTTTAATGCTGGTTAAGGTGATCTTGTATTAAGTTTTACGTAGACGGAAATCTACTGTAGATAGATATTTGATAATGATAATAGTATAATGATACAATTTAAAAAAATCTGCTGTTACCTAACCTACGTAAAGTTTGCGCCTCATGAAGATATAAAAATGGGGTAGGTACGGCAAGAGGTGGTATTAAAATTTATATTATACTCGTATAGCTTTGCCTCAGCACTTTTTAAGCTATTGCATAGCTTAGATCGCGGGCCTTGAGCGTGGAGACCGAATCCAGAAATTCCGTAACGAAAATAACCTAACACTTACTTACTAGATGTATATATATATTTCGGCACAGTCATATTACAGTTGCCGTGGAACAGCGGTTATCAGGTATGCTTTTTGTGCAAAAGGTCTCAGGTTTGAGTCTGGGGTTCATTTTGATTTTTTTAATTTCTTTATTTTTTTATTACGTTTTTTTAATTTTTATTATTATGACAAGCATTTTTATTTAGTTTCACCTGTCCCGTTGTCTGTCTGCACTTTACAGTTGCATTTTTTTTATATTACTTGTGATCATATAAGACTTTCAAGATCATACAAGAGCAATGCCAACCTTGTAAGCATCGAATAAACACACATATGAATTTGAAAACCGAAAACACATTGGTTTAAAGACACAAAACTTTAATCCCGGATCCTTCTTACCTTTTGAAAAGGAGAAAACATGTTATTATTAAGCCAACTATTGTAAAGACCACTTTTGAAAAGCGACAGTTTATGAAACAATCAGAACATGTTTATAACCTTATTTTAAGTTTAACCACTTGGTTGAAAACCATAAATTATGTGGAAATGGAAGAGCTATTTAACTACACGAAGTAAATTTTAGGTATACCTTCTTAATAGTAGAATAAATAGTATTTTACGAAAAGTAAGAATAACACACACGCACACCTAAACACACACACATACTCACACACACACATACTCACACACACACACACACACACACACACACTCTGTATAATATTTTTCTTTTGTTACATTATATTTTTAGACTTAATTTGTGATCCCTAATTGATATGGAAGAGCATTGCCTTCTGGCACAGGTGTTTCTCACTTAATAGAAGATCACATCCACTATAATGTTTGTACCATTTTTGTGACTGAAATAAATATTTTTCATTTTTTTCATTGGTACGTTAGGAGCGAAGATCAAACCGGGGGCTCCGTAGTGAGAGCCAACGGTCATATAGTTTGTTTTGAGCTTTACAGCTTTCGAGTAAGTATTTTGTACACAAATAGTATAACTCATAATTAAATGATTACAGATAGAAGACGTTTTCGTCCTGGAGTTCGCCTCATTGGTTCTGTCTGAGCTGACCAGAGAACCCCTAGGTTGTGAGCAACTCGTCTCCGCTAATATATTGAACAGTCTCTGCGGAAGAATGAGGAATAGTCTGGATCCGGACGTACAGAAGAATTGCTTACAAGTAACTCAATATTGTAATTAACATAACAGCTGTACGAATGCTGCCCTTATGTTTGCTTGATAAGTTTTAGATTTTAGGGTCATTCTTGAGGAAAAAGTTCTTTTGGCAATTCGAGCTTTTGGGTTAACTGATAGTTAATTTAAATATTTTTATTCATAATAGGATTTAAAATCACTTCGTGATCATCAAAAACTATCAATCATTTGAAAAAGTATGACTCAGACCTGAAAGAACGGCCGCTAGTAACTCAGCAGATTTCTCTTTTTTTTAGAGAAATTTGCTCACAATATAATATCGATTTAAGTGCAAACGAAACTATAAAGAAAGTTTTCAGTCCTGAAAAAATATTTTTAATATTAACTACTTCAAAGACCTATGTATAAATTGGATTTGTCAACGTATTATTGTTTCGCAATTATTTATTAACATTTAGGTCTGTAAGCGTTTCACTCCACTCACACTCACTCACGGACTGACTGACGGACTGACATACACCACTTACACAATCACAAACACACTCCACAAACAGACACAAACACAAACAAACATGCACACAAACATTTACACTACTTACATACATACAAACATACATACGTCATACACTCATAAACACATACATACACACTTACATACATTACACAAAACATCACCACACTCGCCGGCGAGTGTGTTCTCATCTTTTCATCCTTCATCTTCATTTTCATTCACTCTCCTTCCCACAAGCAAGTCTATCTTTATTTATAGAAATAAAAGTTAAGCTAAGTCTCTGCCATATAAAATGACACATCAATATCCTTACTTGACTTTCAGACTTTAAGTAACCTCTTAGACGATCCAGTGTGCGCATCAGAAGTGACCAAGAATCAACAGTTCAATTGGGCGTCGCTGCTTGCTCTGATGCAGAGTAAATACCTAGCAATTCAGCATGCCGCGCTCAAAACTGTAGATCAGCTGATCTGTAGGTACAAGGATCAAATAGTGCAGAAGACTTTCAGGGCATCAACGGGTGTTTTAGACCTGTGTGATATATTGGAAGTAAGTAAATATGAATTGGTTTGAGTTACTGAAAATGTGTGTTAGAGGCATACCAGATAAATCGCTTTACAACTTACTAAGAGCCATGTCCCGGCTCTACACTAAGGCCCGGTTTCCACAGAAAGCGGAGAGGAGATGTGAGCTGTGTTTTTTTTTATGATTATAAGGGACGAGACGAGCAGGACGTTCAGCTGATGGTAATTGATACGCAATGCCCATTACAACGCAGTGCCGCCCAGGATTCTCAAGTGCAACCCTGTTCTGTGGGAGAAATACAGTTTGGTGGTACCACATCCTGCATGGGATGAACATACAGTTAGTTCACGCTAAAAACTTCACGCGTTTGAACCAGAACCTACATTGTCTGCGTGATGTCACCATGTACCTAGTTAGAAACTATACTGATTTATGAAGTGTTTGACTAACGACTAAGAAGCCTGTTTTAACTCACTCTGACTTTACTCAATCTCTTCAATACATATTTCAAGATGTAGGCTTTCCAATCCACTAAGGCTGCATTTAGTGCTAAACCGACGGTCAGCGCTGAAGTCGTACGAGCGTAGCGCGTATCCGTACGCGCTGACTACGTTACATTTAGTGCTCAGCTGACAGCAAACTTGAGAGCGCGTGTATAATTGCAATTTATTATCGCCATAGCCCGTTAGCGGACCGACGAGCTCGCTCGACGATTCTCATCAGCGCGTCGTAGCTGTACGCGCGTAGCGATTCATCAGCGCGAGCGGTGGACTGTGCGCATTCATATTTTTTCATTATTGTAGCTACGCTTGACCGATGTCAGCGCTGACCGTCGGTGGAGCACTAAATGCAGCCTAAAAGGCTTGTTTGTAAGAACTAATTGTACCTTCAACACTATTTGAAATGTCAGTCATACGAATTTCGTGACGTGCACACACAAGTGCTGGGGGTCCTACGCAACTACGTGGAGACGGAGGAGAATGCGGCCCACCTGTACCAATCGGGCTGCATCCTGCGTCTTCTGGCCTACTTGGAGATGGCGCTGCCGGCCATGAAACCCCACTGCCTCGCGGTGCTCACCAAGATGTCTTTCACTTCCAATGGACGCGATGTGAGTCTTAATACTTCTAAGGGAATGAATGACGAAGAAAGAGGGATCATTATTTCCATTTAGGTGACAATATATACACATCGGATTCCACCTATCACCTTGACATTTATGGTATAATTATTTCTTGTCAAAGTCACTGACACAGCAAAAATTATTGCGACACTGAAGTGGCAGTGGGCAGAGCACATAGTTCGACGGACAGATGGCGGGTGGGGCAGTAAAGTCCTCTAATGGCGAGCACGTTCCGGAAGACGCAGTGTTGATAAGCCCCCCAACGAAATGGACCAACTCGTCAAGATCCACTGAATACATGGGATGAGGGCAGTGACCTATCGTCGTGGAGATCTTTACGGGAGGCCTTTGTCCCGCAGTGGACGTCTTCCGGCCGGTCGGATGATGATGATTCTTATAATAATTTAGGAAAGGGATTTCAGCACCTAGAGGTTATTGCCTACTTAGGCAGTGGCTAGTTCGAATTATATATCTACACTAAAGGATGTGAGCTTCGGAGACTTCAGATAAACCATTTCATTGTAAATTGATTAGTATTGAAGGGAGTTCATTGTTAATTATAAGATACATTTCAGGCTCTCTACGAAACCGGTACCGACTTAGTGTTTTGCCATCAACTGCTGAGTTCCAATGTGCAGTTACTAGCAGACGCAGCGATGGGAGTTGCCAATATGACCAAGCTATTGCCAGCGGCTGTCAGGATGTCCGACACCAACATAATCGAGGCTCTCTGCGCCATCATTGCTGATGACGTTACTGTCTGGTTCTATATTCGTATGAACTCGCTGAGAGCGCTCGCAGAGCTCTGCAGAATCATTCCCAAAGCTGCGTACAGTGCTATTGAACCGAAGACATTCTCGTCTTTGAGGAATATTAATAAGAAATGAGGGGCGGTCAAAAAGTTCGCGGAATGGCGGGGTTGGCGGGGGTGAGGTCGCTCCTCCAGGTAGCCGCTACTTGAGTAACTCATAATTACTATATATGCCAATTTCTAGCCTAATTGGGTCATTAGCTTTCGAGTTACAAACGAGTGAACAAGTAAATCGGGAACAAACTAGCCACTATGGAGAAAATTGAACATCGCGCCGTCGTAAAGTTCCTCACCAAACAAGGAAAAACGCCTCAAACTATTTTGCAAGAGATGTTAGCTGTTTACGGAGACTCTGCTCCTGGTAAAACCATGATTTACAAATGGCACGGCCTTTTCAAGCAAGGAAGGGAGTCAATTGAAGATGATCCTCGACCTGGACGGCCCATTGAGGCCACTACGCCGGAAATCATTGAAAAAGTTGAAAAACTTGTATTGGAAGACGGAAGGTTGAAGAAGAAACAACTTGCAGCATCAGTTGGAGTATCAGAAACCACAATTTTAAATATTCTTCATCAACATCTTGGCATGAGTAAAGTGTGTTCAAGGTGGGTCCCGAGAATGCTCACGCCGCTGCAAAAACGTGAGCGCGTCAACTGTTCCCGCGAGTATTTGGACCGCTGTGGAGAAGTTAGGGAAGAAATTATGGCCCGAATTGTAACCGGTGATGAAACTTGGGTTCACCACTATGAGCCTGAGTCAAAGCAGGAGTCGATGCAGTGGCACAAAAAAGGCACACCACCCCCAAAAAAATTTATAGTGTCGCAATCGGCCGGAAAGATCATGGCGACTATTTTTTGGGATACTGAAGGTATTCTTTTGATCGATTATAAAGAACGTGGTGTTTCTATAACGGGAGAGTACTACGCTTCCCTATTGGACCGATTAAAAGAAGCTATTAAAGAAAAAAGAAGAGGAAAACTGACAAAAGGTGTACTCCTTTTGCACGACAACGCGCCCGTTCACACGAGTCATGTTGCGACGGCTGCCATTCATCGATGCGGTTTTGAACAACTACGCCATCCACCCTACAGTCCAGACCTGGCCCCTAGCGATTTTTATTTATTCCCAAAGATGAAGAAAGAGCTGCGTGGAAAAAAATTTAGAGACGATGATGAAGTCAAGTCGGCGATTTCGGCGTATTTTGACGCCCAAGACAAAACCTATTTTTTCGACGGTATTAATAAGTTATATGCCAGATCCCAAAAATGTATTCGTGTTAAGGGGGAATATATTGAAAAGGAAAAATAACATAATGTATCATTTCATCTTTTTTCCCAGTCATTCCGCGAACTTTTTGACCTCCCCTCGTAAGTAGATATGCTTGAGCTGTTGATAGACGATAGAAGAGTAACATTTTATCTAATACCTATAAGATATTATCTCTACTCCTGATAGTAAATGAGAGCCGTCACTTTATAAAACACAAGAGCTCCTACAAAACTAATTCATGGAAGGAGAGATTTTCTGGGTTTCACAGCATTGTACGACATGCTTCTTATTTCATCGTGTTTAGTCATTGTATGCAAATTGCCGTTTTAATAGCTTTAAGGGCACAGCCACTGTTCAGGCATTATCTATAAATAGATTTAAATGTTTTATTAAAATATGTCTGTGTCGTAAGTCCTACTACTCTACAGCTGAATATCTAAGTGATCCGACAGCGTGGGACTAGATTATGATTATTGTATAGCAATCGCAATGACAATACAATATTGTATATTTGATTAAAAAATCGCAAAAAAATGCTGGGAGAGTTTCTTCTCTCTCAGAGCGCCATTTGTTTCCGAAGCGGAAGTAGTTTCTAGTATATTAGAAATGACATCAAAAAGAATTCTCACGGAATCAATTTTGCGAAAATAAATGCCTTTTAATCGCGTGGTAAAAGTACCACAGCGAAGATACCAAGGAAATTTCTCCCACGAACAACCTGGGTATAACTGGGTAATTTCAATAGGGATCAGTTGTTAGTATATCGTGCTATTGATACATGTACCAACACATCCATCGAACAATAAAAGTCATAAATGATCGAAGAAGAAAAAACTGTTATTGTAGTAAAGCCCAGTATTCGCCAAAATCCTACGAGGAGTATAAAAAAATATCGTAAGAAATGAAGATTCTAGCTAGGACTTTTCGGATATCATCAAGACCTGAAACTTGGTACTTACATACATCATTCCGTACAGCTTAAAGAGAGTTGCTCGATCAAAATGCTTGCTTGCGATACGCGGGTGAAAAGTACCCATAGAAATAATTATCCACTTCACTGATGAAACATTTTTTCCCAATTGATGAGCACTTCAACCAGCCTAGCAAAACTCTCTAAGAAAAAAGCGATTGTATGAAACATGCAGTAATATTGATAGATTGACAGATGACGGCTATAATCTTGTAAAAACGGATATTGCCGAAATTCACTTCGTTTTATGTAACTGTTCGCTTTCAAACATAGGCGGATTATACTTCGTCGCCTATAATGTAACTACTATTTCAAACTTATTTCAAATCTGCACGTTTCATACTAAACTAAATTTCAATTTTTACTTAAGCAGTTCCATCTCTTATTACGTAGTATCTACATCATCGTTGACTGCAACGTTCACAAGTAGTCTGAAAAGTGCAACGTGGTCATCATGCTGAATCAGCCATGGTTTGGTTGGGTTGTCTTATTTAAGAGTCACAATTTGTCGCCCACAATGAAGACACGTCTCCAGTCTCTTGATGTCTTCCAGTCAAAGACAATCCGATCGAGGCCCAGCGGCTGGCAGTGCAGTGCTACCTCAACTTACAGAACTACCACGTCAGTACGCAGGCTATGCTCAACGCTGAGTTTATGCAAGAACTGCTCAATATTTTACAGGTAATGCGCTTTTCTTTTGGTATGTAACAAAATACGAAATTTTGTATTTTATTTAAAAAAAATTAATTTTGTACATTACAAATCCATAAAGCAAAGGACTCGGTGAGATCTGCAGATGTAAGTATATTCTATCGTGGAACACATTGTCACATTCCGAGCGAACGCAATGCGCTACAAACTTGGACCTTATTACTTATTTAACAAGATATATCAAATGGAATGGAAGGACACGAATTCCTATCGGAATTAATTAAAAACATCCTGGAGAACAATTAACTTCGCGAAAGGGTGAGTAAACGATGAGTAAGAATGGGCAAGTGATACCACAGTCCCCAAAAATGTCGCGATGTTCGTAAACCACAGAAATAACCTATGTAGAAAGGTTCAAGGGCAATAGGACATGTAGGTACCAAAATCCTGTTATAAATCAGCACTCGTTTCGGCGAAATGAAGCAAATATGATAAAAACTTAGTTTACGAGAATCTAAATAATCATTCTACCTTTACCACGCTCGTCAAGTGCAAATTTCATTTATCATTTTCTTCAAAGCACGCGATGAATACATAAAATGTAGATATGACAACGAAAGAATATTGATTTAAAATTACGATTACATACCTATTTATATTATAGAATAAACTGAGCTATTTTTATAAGATGACCTTATAGGCTTATACCAGGTAGGTACAGTTTTAGGTAAAGAAATCAACCCAAAAAGTCAGAAGAGGTTAGAGTCACGCGATAGATAGAGAGGCTACTTCTAGGTGAATAAAAATGAAGGTTGAAAGCGCTGTGCGATCTCAATTACACCTTATTGTATGACCTCAAGAGTCCCTCTTTCTATATATATCCCGTATAGTAATTACGTAGGAGTGTCTCGGAGAAATAGTTACATAGATTAGCGATTTTATACCTACCAATAATATTATAATTTTGTGTCATTTTCATTAAAGCGCATCGACATCTGTTTGAAAATAATGACATGCACCGTTCTGAGCGGGCTGATGAAGGAAGACATTGCGAAGGATTTGTTCACGTCTAAAGAAGGCGAGCAGGTACCTACCTATTTTTTTTAAATTTTTACTCTAAATAGTGATATTTATTAGTATATCACTACAAATAAGGGATTGCTTGTACTTAACTAATTCTAGTAGGTTTCATAAGATACATTTAAGGGTTAATATATACATTTAAAATCACTGTTCAGGCATTATCTATAAATAAATTTATATGTTTTATTAATCTGTCGCAAATCCAAACTCCACAGCTGAATATCTAAGTGATCGGATAGCCTGGGGCTAGATTATGATTATTTTATAGCAATAACAATGACATTACAATATTGAATATTTTATTAAAAAGAGTGCAAAAATAGAATGCTGGGAGACTTTCTTGCGCCGCTTCTTTTCTCTCACAGCGCCATTTGTTTCCAAAGCGGTGGTTGTGTTAGACATGATAACAAAAAGAATTCTAAAGGAATCAATTTTGAGAAAATAAATGCCATTTATGCCTTTTAATTTCATTCAATTTATATGGTCATTCTTAAATCAAGTAAGCTCGTCAGCATATCATGCTTTCGACGGGTGAATTATGAAAACGTTATGTTTACACTACGCGATAGATTACTGCAAAGCGAGAATACACTTATGAATGTGAAAAGTTTTTTTTTACCATTTACCACCACTTCGGAAAAGGTTGAGCCTTAACGAGAAGAAGTGTCAAGAAACTCATTGCCACTCTTTTAAATCAACATTTACAGCTTCATCGTTTTACATATTAGGTATTTAGGTACCATTTTACCAGTGGGAGGGTCCTTTGCACAAGATGCCGGCTAGATTATGGGTACCACAACGGTGCCTATTTCTGCCGTAAAGCAGTAATGTGTAAACATTATTGTGTCTGAAGGGCGCCGTAGCTAGTGAAATTACCGGGCAAATGAGGCTAAGGGGCAAGGCTTATCAATTACCATCAGCTGACGTCTTGCTCGTCTCATGCCTTATTTTCATAAAAAATAAGGTATTTAATTACAATATAATAATATGTAAAATGATGCAACAAAAATACTTAAACGTCAAATACTCAATACCTTATACGAGTAAGTAAATAATAGGATAATGACACCAGAATGTGTCAGGGATTGGAAATAATACTCCGCTTATAGGAACGAGTCTTTATTTGCGTTCACTTTTTCTGAACTTGCACTTCGCCGGTCTGCCGCTGTTCCTCTTGTGGGCGGCAGTACCTTCAACGCGTCACACCGCACCGAACACTAAGTCTCTTCTATCTTCTTCTTTTTAGAACACTTCCACTTTTCACTACTTCTTCTGTTCTTCTTCTTCTTTGCACTTTCGAGTCAGAACTAGAACTGCCGTAGGTCACGCTTAGTACGGCTTATATACCCCCGGATCTGTTCTATTTTCAAAATGATTCACCCATTCCATCTTTAAATTTAAATTGTCCTAGAAAATTCTTTTAACAATATTTATCCTGCTTACACATTTTCCATCCCTTTTTTTCTGTTCGATTTGATCCTGAACTTACTAGAAATTACCATTAACTTTACAAAACCCAAAAAATTCCATACACTGATAGGTGTATCGTACCCGGGTCTACAGCGTCTAAAGTAAACACTTTTACGCTAAAGCTACGAGTATGGAGCTGTTGAAATTATCAATGTCTTGAAGTTTGACAACTCTCGTCATGTACGTTGCTGCACGATATGACGTTTGACAACTCTCGTCATATATACGTCAAAGCGTTGCTACTTGCTACGCGACAATACTATACTAGGATGCCGTAGTTAATTGACGTGCCGCTTCGCTGCGGCGTTTAATTGAGCGAAGGTAAAGCGAGGTTAACTAAGTCTGTGTACAAAAATAAAACAAAATTAATCCAAACCAAAACAATAAAAATAATCTTTTGGAATTTGCCGCCATATTTAAACATAAGGAATTAGCGCCTTATTTGGTCAATCAATCATGTTTGTTTTTAATTATAATTGGATCAAGTCAAATTCAAAATTATGTCTCGATAATAATCTAAAAAATTTGGAAAGCGTTCAAAAATTTTTTAAATCGGTCCAGAAATAGCCTAGAAACAATTTAACACAGAAATCAATTGGAGTCACCCGGTGGGAGCTTCGCTTCGCTCAATAAATAAAAGTTAAGGGAAGGCTCCCATAATTATATGAGATTTTCTCGAGATTTTACAACTTAACTAAATATCCTATTAAAGAGAAATTTTAGTATATTATGTACTTTCAAACCTTTGTCTTTCTGATGCCTTTACTGAAAACACTTATCAATTACCATCAGCTGAACGTCCTGCTCGTCTCGTCCCTTATTTTTACTAAAAAAAGTGTGTGTGTATATGTATTTAAGAAGTGATACTTCTTTGGCTTGACAAAGCAAAAATCCTAAAAATTCCTCGTGCTATTCTACGTTTGTAGAAAGAACAATATTGTAAAAATCTTGCAACGATGGCTTTGACAATTAAGTATTCAAATTCAAATATTACTTATTGAAAGTCAAAAAACTACCACACATTCCAAAATGAATGCCTCAGACCTGAGAAGAATGGGCGCAACAAACTCAGCGGGCTTTTTTTTTCATCGAATAAATATGTTTACAAAGTAATATTGTACAATTAAACTTATTATTTAATAGCCTGAGGGCGGTCACTCCATTCCCAATCTGTGGTATCATTAAGAAAGTCATTTATGTTATAGTAACCTTTACCACACAAACGTTTTTTAACAATTCTTTTGAATAACGTTATACTTTTGTTTTGAATATTTTCTGGGATCTTGTTGTAAAAGCATATACATCGCCCCACAAAAGACTTACTATACTTACACATTACATTATCAAGAATATATTGAGAAGCAACAGTCAAGA
This sequence comes from Leptidea sinapis, assembly GCF_905404315.1. NCBI lineage: Eukaryota > Metazoa > Arthropoda > Insecta > Lepidoptera > Pieridae > Leptidea > Leptidea sinapis. The sequence continues at coordinate 12,889,426 of NC_066280.1, read as the reverse complement.
TGTTAATTTCTTTGAATTTTGCTCTCAATGATTTTTTAGGACCTAGATTATAAATAGCGTGAATAGCCCTCTTCTGCAGCACAAATATTGTATTAATATCGGCAGCGTTGCCCCATAGCAATATACCATAGGATAAAAGACTATGGAAATAACTAAAGTATACTAGTCGCGCCGTATCTATGTCAGTTAATTGTCTAATCTTTTTAACCGCGTATGCTGCAGAACTAAGTCTGTTCGCCAATCCTTCAATATGGGGGCCCCATTGTAATTTGGAATCTAGAGTTATGCCAAGAACTATAGCAGATTCCACCGGTTCTATCACCTGTCCGTTTAACAAAACATTTGCATTTACATTTTTGACATTTGGTACGGTAAATTTAATGTATTTAGTTTTCTTGCTATTTAACAAAAGGTTATTAGCGCTAAACCAGTACACGATGTCAGATAAAATATCGTTCACTTCGTCATACATAGCTTGGTTTCTTTTCACTTTGAAAATCAGTGAAGTGTCGTCCGCAAACAATACTACCTTATGTTTTTTCTCTATAAGATTAGGAAGATCATTTATATAGATAAGAAAGAGGAATGGTCCAAGAATAGACCCTTGTGGTACCCCCATACTGAGAAGAGTCCCAGGAGATCTCTTGCCATTCACGTCGACCCTCTGAATTCTATTATTTAGATATGAAGTCAGAAGATCGAGCGCAGTTCATTTTATGCCATAGTGGTATAGCTTCCGGACCAGCGTTGAATGTTGAACACAATCAAAAGCCTTAGATAAATCACAGAAGATGCCTAGTGCATTCTGTGATTCCTCCCAGGCATCAAAAATATTCTTGATTAGCTCAACACCTGCATCCGTTGTTGAACGTCCCCTAGTAAAGCCAAATTGTTTCAAATGAAGTAACTTTTTTATTAGGAAAAGCAAACAACTACAACTTACAAAGTAGATACATAAAGAAATAACAATTAAGTCTAATAAAATTGTAGTCAGATACACTATCCACATCTTACTATGAAAAACTTAGAGGTATTCAATGTTAGGTACAAAAATAAATGTTTATACAATACTAATTGAAACTAAAGAGAAATACACAATGTTCTTAATATTATGGCTAGTTGGAGTAAATTAAATTTATAGAAATCAGACAATTAATAAACACAAAAAGGAAAACAAAAGAAATAATTATCTACACAAATCTACACTAAATTATGACTATATATACAATGATATTAACCTAAAGTACTTATGATGATCAGTAGGTATTTAAAAGAATGTATGTAAATAAATCAAATATTATCCAGTATTTTTTTTTTAATTTGGCACTTGAACTGGCTCTCGGATAAATGGAAAATGTCAACACTAATGAATTCTTTGTTGTAATTGTCAACTAATTGATGCAGAGGTGATCTTATTCCTGCATTAGTACGAAATTTACCTGTTGCAAAAAGTTTACGATTACACAGTCCTCGGATATGGGCTGTTCTAGGAATAACATAATTTAATTTGTTGGTCAATTCTGTACAATCAAATTTGCTATGTATAATGCCGTGCAGAAACATACATTGAAGAAGTTTGCGCCTTGATTGAAGGGATAGTAGTTTATACTTATCTATCAAATCTGCGTACGACATATTGTAATTGTCATAGCATCTGTAACTCATGGATCTTAAGAATTTACGTTGGACATTTTCTATCATTTCGTAATACTTTTTATAAAAAGGGTGCCAAATAGGAACGGCATATTCCAATTGGGAACGTACAAGGGATTTATATAAATGTAAAAAAGTATAGGGCTTCTTAAAGTCAATGGATGTTCTCATGATAAATCCATACATTTTGAAAGCAGTGTTAACAATTTTGTCAATATGAAGATTTAAGTGTAATTTATTATCCAAGATAACTCCTAGGTCCCTAACAGATAAAACTTTACTCAACGTAACATTAGAAAGAGAATAATTATAATTAATAATGCATTTTTTTTTGAAAAGTTGAAAGAATTACATTTATGTAGGCTTAATGTTAATTTATTCTTTCTGCAATAATCAGATAATCTATTTAGGTCCTGTTGGATTAACTCACAATCGTTGAGGTTTGTAATTGACTTGAATATTTTTAGATCATCAGCATATAGTAAAAATTTACAATTATCGAAACACTGCTTTATGTCATTAATATAAATAATAAACAAGAGAGGTCCAAGTATGGAGCCCTGAGGTACGCCAGAAGTGACATCTATACTTTCAGACCTAAATCCATTAATAACTACTTTTTGAGTTCTTTTTGTAATATAAGAAGAAAACAAGCGTAACAAATTACCACGTATACCATTAAAAGCAATTTTACCTAACAAAATTTCATGGTCCACCTTGTCAAATGCCTTCATAAAATCAGTATAAATCACATCTGTTTGAACGTTATTGTCCATATTATTAAATAGAAGAGAAGTGAAATTAATTAGGTTGGTAATAGTAGATCGCTTTTTAACAAAACCATGTTGCTCCTCTAAAATTGTACTATGGACAACAGGATAAAGTTCATTATGAACAAGTCGTTCAAAAACCTTTGCTACTTCGCATAAAATAGAAACGGGACGATAGTTTTCCACTAAATGTTTAGAGCCGCTCTTATGAACTGGTACAATGTTTGCACGTTTCCATACTTCAGGGAAAACACCATATAGAATACATTTATTAAAAATCAGGTGTAAAGGTTTGCAAATGGCATTAGCCGTTCTAACAAGGAAAAATGCAGGCAGCCCATCAGGGCCAGTACCTTTTGATGAATCCAGGGTTTTTAATGCTACTCGAACCTTATTTTCGGTGAGGTGTACATAGTCTAAAGTTATATCATTCGCCGTTGATTCTGGCGGGGGCGACCATGTATTGAGTGAAAGAGAGGAAGGTTCATACACAGAGTGGAAAAAATCAGAGAACATTCGACAAATTCTGTAAGGTTCAATCGATTGAAGATTTTTGTAACGCATGTACGAAGGAATACTACATTTTGTTTTTTTATTTGATATAAATGACCAAAAATGTTTAATATTTTTTGTTATACTATCTTCAACTGACGATAAATATTTTGTGAAACATTTGTTACATTCTAATTTAAACCTAGATCTGAATAAAGAAAATTGTTCATAATCAGAAGCGTTTTTATACTTCTTCCACCTAACCCAAGCTTTTTTCTTGTTTTTAGCAATGTGAATTAACGATGATGCAAACCAAATAGGGTATCTAGTAGATTTTTGCTTTGTTAGAGGAGTGTATAATTTAATTATACCAAAAATTGAGTTATAAAAAATATCAACAGCTTCGTCTACATCGCTTGTACTGAGTATCGTAGGCCAGTCAAGATTGTCCAGGTCCTTGTTTATAAAGTCAAAATTGGCTTTATAAAAATTATACTTTAATAGTGGGCACCGCGGCATATGATAAGAAACAACCTTAAAAGCGATTGAAACACAAAATGGGGGGTGATGGTTATCTATGGGTAAAAGTGGAATAGTAGGTACAGTGATATCAACCTCTTTGTTAGATATTAATAAGTCTAATATTTTTCCTGTTCCGTTTCTAATACAATTATACTGCACTGCCCCAAGATATGACAAAAAGTTACTTAAGTGAGTACTTAGTGGGGATGTGCCCTTACAATCAAAGCCTTTAAGACTATCGATCTTGGACACCCATTCTATATTTGGCATGTTGTAGTCCCCAAAAAGCGAGAAACTTTCTATTGACGTTTTCGGTGGTATGTAGACTGCGGTGATAATATGTCGGTTTGAACCGTTTGACTTGGGAAGAGAAATAGTTACATGTTCCATTCCTTGTAAAGAACTACTATGATAAATTAAATCTATAGGCATTGGTCGTAGACCCTTTAAGACAGCTATTAACACGCCTCCCCCATCCTTTTTATTCGTAGCACTTCGGTTGCGATCACAACGGTAAACATTGTAGCGCTGGTCTATGAACTCACTATTGTCAATTTCAGGTATCAACCATGTTTCTATTAATATAATTAAGTCATATTCGTGAGAAAGAATATTCATGTACAACGTATGTAATTTAGTGCGAATGCCCCTACAATTTTGATAGTAGCACGTAATGCTAGCCATCTTTATTATTATAAAGCCCATTGTACGTTACCAAAGCAATTTTTGCGATTTCAGTTATATAAACGTAGATAATAAAATGTAGAATAAATGAGATCCGAGTTTGAATTATACTCCCTACAATCCAAGCGCCATTCGTTATGTACGGACATACAACACAAGAGATTATTTTCGTATAAAAATATTTAACTAAACACCATAAAAGGAAACATGAACAGTGAAAATACTTAAATAGCACAATATAGCAAATTGATAAAACAAAGTAACATAAATTATTTGTTGACATTAAGTATCCTGCTACCACCAGCTTTAATCTTAGATATATCACTCTGTGATCGTATCGCAAAAGCCGCATGATTGTTAGATTCCCGCACAAGTATTGTTGCGTGTTTGATCCAGACATATTGATATTTTTCTTTCTTTGCAGTTTCCCGACAGATACGAAACAACTTTTTCTTTTCTAACGTCAAATGCTCGTTCATATAAATTGGTTTAGGCGTTCCAGATATGCCTATTCGATGCCGATCCGATGTAATGTCTTTTCTTTTTCGGAATGCACTTAATATGTTGTCTCTTAGAATCCTAGAAGATACCTTCACAACAATGTTTTTAGGCCGGTTTACTTGTAGTAGAGCTTGTGGTACTCGATGTATAGCAATAATATCCTTCCGATCAATAGGTCTGAGAGATAACTTATGAGAGTTAAAGTAAGTAAGTATTTGACTTAAATTTATTTTTTCAAAAATTTTACTAAGGGTCGGCAAAACCGACACAGGACGATAGTTATTCGGGTCAGAAGAGCAACCCGACTTAAATAACGAATACGGCTGTACGGGCTTGAACCCTTTGCCTATCCCAATAATGGACGAAGAAACAAAAAAAAAACGAATGTCGGATGAGACATTAATATATCCGTTTTCATACCTTTTTCTTTCTGATGCCTTGATTGAAAACACGGTTGGAAGAGATTTGTTCGATACTTTTTTTAATCGAAAACGATGCTTTTTTAAAGTATTTGGTAATTTGCTATAATTATTTGTAGCTAGTGAAATTACTGGGCAAATGACACTTAACATCTTTTGTCTCAAGGTGACGAGCGCATTTGTAGTGCCGCTCAGAATTTTTGGGGTTTTGTATCAATTACCATCAGCTGGACGTCCTGCACGTCTCCTCCCTTACTTTCATAAAAAAAAAAAATTGGGAGCCTTCTCTTAAATTGTGATGATGATTGTAGATTGTATCGGAAAGCCTGCGAATAGAACACATTGGGCTACGCACAGCGTTGTGCACGCTGATCTGTGCAAGTGTGACTGAAGAGGGGGCCGATGTGTACCTGCGCCTGGGAACTGTGCACTTGTAGGTATTGTGTTATACTAAAGTGGCTCAGAATAGTGTTGTGAGTACCTATATTTGCTTGCTTTTATTTATTAAAGTACCTACACCAAAGCTTAATATGTAACAATACAATTTTGTACATTTTAAGGCGAAGAGTAAGCAGAAAACACGCAAACATGTTTTTTTTTTATGGAATAGGAGGACAAACGAGCGTACGGGTCACCCGGTGTTAAGTGATCACCGCCGCCCACACTCTCTTGCAACACCAGAGGAATCACAGGAGCGTTGCCGGCCTTTAAGGAATGTGTACACGCTTTTCTTGAAGGTACCCATGTCGTATCGTCCCGGAAACACCGCATAAGGAAGCTCATTCCACAGCTTCGTAGTGCGAGGAAGAAAGCTCCTTGAAAACCGCACTGTGGAGACAGACACATCCAGATGGTGGGGATGATATCGTAACTTGTGGCGTGTCGTGCGAAGGTGAAACTCGGCGGCAGGAATCAGGTTGAACAGCTCTTCGGAACACTCCCCGTGATAAATGCGGTAGAAGACACACAATGAAGCGACGTCTCTACGCAACGCCAAGTGATCCAGCCGTTCACAGAGCGCTAGGTCCCCGACAATTCAAGCTGCTCTGCGTTGCACGCGGTCAAATGGATCGAGCTGATACTGGGGTGCGCGAGACCAGAGATGACAGCAATACTCCATGTGAGGCCAGACCTGCGCTTTGTAGAGCGCTAGAATGTGGGCCGGCTTGAAGTATTGCCGTGCTCTATTTACGACGCCCAGTTTCTTCGAAGCCAATTTGGCTTTGCCCTCCAGATGGCCACGGAATTGGCAATCGCTCGAGATTTCGAGACCCAGTATTCCGATACTAGGCGAGGCTTTCAGGGAAGTGTTCTCGAAGAGCGGTGATACGGCAAATGGGGTTTTTTTAGTGGTAAACGCGCAAACTTGAGTCTTCTGGGGGTTAGATTGGACAAGGTTCAACTTACCCCATTCCGCGACCTTCTCGAGAGAGGACTCGATAGAAGACACAAGTTTCTCCCGGCACTGCTCGACGTTTTCCCGAGAGAGACCTGCATGGCCCGTGTATACGGCATCACCAGTGCTGTCGTCTGCATAGCAATGCATGTTGGCGGTGTCCAACATATCATTGATATGCAGAAGAAACAGCGTGGGAGATAGCACACAGCCTTGGGGCACTCCAGCGTTCACGGGCTTGGGATTCGAGCAATAACCGTCGACAACGACCTGTATGCTGCGCCCAGTGAGGAAGCTGGAGGTCCACTTGCATAAGCTCTCGGGAGGCCCAAATGATGGAAGTTTTGCGAGGAGCGCTTTGTGCCATACACGATCAAAGGCCTTCGCTATATCAAGACCAACTGCCAGGCCTTCGCCCTTGCTTTCAATAGCCGCCGCCCATCTATGTGTTAGGTATACCAGAAGATCGCCAGTCGACCGACCATGGCGAAAGCCGTATTGCCGGTTGTTGATCAACTGGTGACCCTCAAGGTATACCAAGAGCTGGCGGTTAATTATGCTCTCCATGATTTTGGAGAGTAGGGAGGTAATAGCAATAGGCCTGTAGTTTGCCGGATCCGAACTGTCTCCTTTTTTTGGGATCGGATGGACAAGGGCTGACTTCCATGAATCAGGGACTACGCCTTTTCAATAAGAGTGCCGGAATAAACGCGTTAGCGCCGGCGTCAACTCAGGGGCACACGTTCTAAGCACGATTGGAGAAAGGCCATCCGGCCCGCTCGACTTCATGACGTCCAACGAAAACAGAGCTCGCCTAACAGTCTTCTGTCGGAACTGTACTTCAGGCATGGAGCTCTGACATCGCGGGATGGTCGGCGGTGTTTTTCCGTTGTCGTCAAGAGTCGAGTTGGAGGCAAAAAGAGTGCACAGGAGACCGGCTTTCTCCTTTGCCGTATGGGCTAGGGTGTCATTCCTCATGTGCAACGGCGGCATGGACGGCTGGTTAAAGTTACCAAGAGCAGCTTTCGACAACGACCAGAACTTGCGTGTCCCGGTCGGGTAGCTGGAAAACTGCTCGCCAATTTTGACGACGTGCTTCGATTTCGCACGGGCGATTTGCCGCTTAAAAAATCTGGAGGCACGATTATATTTCCTCTTCAGAACTTTGCAGTTCGGATCCTTTGAGCCCAGCGCCGCAACCCAAGTTCGATACGCCCGTTTTTTGCAGTCAGATGCTGCTTTAACTGACGCATCGAACCAGGGCTGTGATCTGCCACCGATCGGTACTACAGAGCTTGGTATAAAAATATCCATGCCCTGCAGTATCACATCGGCTACTGCAACGGCGCAGGCACTAGGATCATCCGAAGGGAAACAAACCCTGCCCCAAGGGTAGGATGCAAAAAAGGAACGCATCCTATCCCAATCTGCTGACTTGTAGTGCCATACGCAGCGGGTATGGTGGTCTGCGACGTTGGCATCGGATAGGCACTACACTCCTGACCAGGCAATGGTCGGACGTTCCAAGAGGGGCGTCGACAGAGACCTGGTAACCATCGGGATGTGTAGTCAGCAGAAGATCCAATATTTGTGTTTTTTTTTGTGTTAATCCATGGTGTTTTTAGACAAGTTTTGTGGTCAAAGTATAGCATTTCGAGCTATGAACACTACTTAATCCTGTTACACATATGCTTATATATTATATAGTCTTATTTGTAGGTTGCTAATGCTTGCTGTATATAATATAAGTTTTGGTTGTCAAAGTGTCAAGATTTAACATTGAAGCTCTAATAGTTTTAAATAGTAAAAAGTGGTTAAAAGTACTTTTAAACCTGTGATTTATGTTAAAACAAGTAGTGCAAGTGCCAATCCATTGAATTGCTATTAAATTCACTAGTTTTAACAAGAGAAACTTCATTCAAACCACGGTAAAAAATCACTATTATCCAATTTTCTAGATTATTATTCATGAATCATCAATAATCACCAACCGCTGCTGTCAGCTAGCATTGACATTTACTAGCAAGTGACAGCGGGGTGAGCTGCCAACTGCCAACGAGTATACGAATATCGCCATAGACAAAAAGCAGTATAATAATATTACGTTCCGTTTTAAGCATACAACATACAACGTAATTAACTTTACCACTAGAAACAAGTTATCGTTATGGATCTCAATTTACAACAATTATTTCTGAAGATAAAACTCGAAATGGAGAACCAAACGAAAGAAATTACAACTAAATTAACGGAAAAAATTGACGAAAAGCTTCAGCCAATCATCGAAGAAAATAAAAACTTAAAGATTGAAATAAATAATTTGGAAAAGAAAGTAGCTTGGTTAGAGAAGGATAGAAAGAAAAACAATATTGTTATATTTGGAATGGAAGAGAGCGAGAAGTCCAACAAACAAATAATTACGAAGGTCATAGATGAAATAAAAAAGTTAGAGATAGAATTAAGTGTACAAGAGATAAATTCTGCGCATCGAGTTGGAAAGACAACAGCTGATAGTAAAAAAGCTCGGCCGATCGTAATAACGCTTGCAAATACATGGAAGAAAATTGAAATTTTAAAAAACAAAAAGAAATCAAAAAATATTTATATAACAGAAGACTTCTCGAAAGAGGTGTTAGAGAAAAGGCGCTCGTTACAAGCTCAATTGCTAGAAGAGAGGAAAAGAGGGAATTTTGCTTACATCAAATACGATAAACTAATAATAAAGAACAATAAGAGTCATGAGAAACGAAAGCGTACCCCATCTACGCCATATAGCTCTAATGCTTCTTCACAAAGTCCAAATGTAACAGAGTCTATAAACAACACACCAACATCAAAATTTAGTAGAATCAATGCTTTCGATATAATGCGGGCTCGCTCTAATTCTTTTAACCAAGGCACGGACCAAAACAAGTAGCAATCCCCTTTACTCGGCAACCGAACTGTTAAAGACAACTAAATCTTCCTCCAAGCCGATTGGTCATCGTGGAGGAAAATGACCAACACCCTCTAAATTCTAATTGTAACTTCACAGTTAACTACCCTTCTCAAAAAGACAAACATAATATATACATATCAACATTAAATGTACGATCTATTAGCTCACCAGAAAGGTTACTTGAATTTGAAAAAGCACTCGACGATATTAAATGGGACATAATAGGTTTAAGCGAAGTGCGAAGAATGGGAGGGTGTATTGAAGATTATGACAACTACCTTCTATATCATAACGGAGAAACACCAGGCCTTTACGGAGTTGGTTTTCTGTTAAAAAATATCTGTCATCAAAAGTAGAAGAAATAATTGGTATATCCGAAAGAATAGCAATCTTAAACATTAAATTACCAACATCAGTAAAAGATGAATCATGGACAATCGTACAAGTATATGCTCCCACTGAACCTACAAATAAAGAAGAACGTTTGAAAGTTGAAGAATTTTTCGAAACATTACAATCGATCAACCATTATATGAAAAAGAACGTTATAGTTATGGGTGATTTTAATGGCAAAATAGGACAACGTAAGCCCGGCGAAGAGCACATAATAGGCAATTCTAGTTATGGTATACGCAGTAAAAATGGTAATAAAATTATCAGTTATGCCTTACAAAATAAACTAACAATTCTCAACAGTCAATACAAAAGAAAACCAAAAAAAAAATGGACCTGGGTGTCACCTAATGGAAATTATAAGAACGAAATTGATTTTATTATGACAAATAAAGCGAGATGTTTTTCTAATACACATGTTTTGAACAATTTTAATTTTAACACCGACCATAGAATGGTAAGAGCTTCACTAAAAAAAGTACCAGCCAAAAAGTCGAGAAGAAATTATAGAAACACCAAGCCAATACCTATAACAGAGGATTACAAAAAACTACAAAATAATCTGTCCATAGCTTTAAACCAGGAAGACAAAAACTATGAGGATATAGAAGAACAATATAATTCATTAATAACTAACCTAATAAGGGAAACAGTAAAATGTAAACCAGAAGCAAAGACTCTATCAGATGAAAGTGAGAAATTGATAGAACAAAGAAAACAGTTGATTTCAAAAAAGGATAAGGCCACTAAAACTAAAATTGCAGAATTAAGTAAAAAAATAAGATCTCAAATACGCAAAGATATAACTCAGAAAAGAAATAAAACTATACAAGATCACATTACCAAAACTGGAGGAGTAAGAAAAGCACTAAAAAAACTGATGAACAAAAAGGATTGGATGATTAATCTCAAGAACAAAACAAATAGAATAACTAGGAATAGGGAAGAAATAATAAGAACTGCAGCCGAGTTCTATCGTGATCTGTACAAAAGTTCTAAAAATTATCGAAACTTAGCGGAAAATGTAAAAGACAATGAATATGATGTTATTACAGACAAAGATCCTCTACCGGAGATCCTTCTTAGTGAAACTGTTTCAGCTATCAAATCACAAAAAAACGACAAAGCACCAGGACCTGACCAAATATCAAATGAGATGCTCAAAGCCACCTTACCTATAATAGCACCCAAGCTCACTGTACTATTTAATCAAATCCTGAAAACTGAAAGCATTCCGGCAGACTGGACTAAATCAATTATAGTATTAATTTATAAAAAAGGTGACAAACGATATTGGAAACTATAGACCGATAAGTTTGATGGCAAACATATATAAAATTTTCTCCAAGATATTACTATCAAGAATCTCTAAGGTATTAGACGAGAACCAACCCAAAGAGCAAGCAGGCTTCAGGACAAAATTCTCGACTGTAGACCATATACACACGGTAAAACAAATATTAGAAAAATTTAAAGAGTACAACTGTGTATATTATCTAGGTTTTGTCGACTACAACAAAGCTTTTGACTCGCTAGAACATGATGCAATTTGGAACTCTCTTAAAGTTCAAGGAGTTCATGGAAAAATAATAAATATTTTAAAGAATATATACTCCAAAAGCACAGCTCGAATAAAATTGGATAAGGCCAGCGGCGAGTTCCCAATAGAAAGAGGAGTCAGACAGGGAGATCCTATATCTCCCAAACTATTCTCAGCAGTATTAGAAATGATATTCAGAAATCTTGAATGGGAAAGTGAGGGACTTAATATAAATGGGGAAAAACTAAACCATCTACGATTTGCGGACGATATAGTACTATTTTCTGAGTCTTCAAAGAAACTAGAGCATATGCTACAACAATTGTCAGAGGAAAGTGTTAAAGTAGGCCTCACAATGAACGTAAACAAAACTAAAATAATGACAAACTCTAATAGAAAAGAAATTAAAGTAGATGGTAAAACAATTGAATATGTAGACGAATACGTTTACCTGGGCATTTATTATCAATCAAAGACTGTATGACAAAAGAAATCGATAGAAGGGTCACGAACTCCTGGAAAAGATATTGGTCGCTCAGCGAAGTGATGAAGAACAAGCATATTCTCATTAAGGACAAAAGAAAGGTTTTTAATGCTTGCATACTACCATGTTTAACTAATGGATCACAAACATGGGCCCTAACCGAGAAAAATCTCACAACTCTAAAAACTTGCCAAAATTCTATGGAAAGAAGCGTCCTAGGTGTTAGATTGAGAGACAGAATGAAGCTGCAGGACTTATGTCCTGCAGCTTCATTCAAGAAAAAATAAAATTTAAAAATGTAAGCAAAATTATTAAACAACAAAAATGGCGATGGACAGGCCATATGATCAGAGACAATTCTGGAAAATGGACGAAAAAAGTGACGGAGTGGTACCCCAGAAACGGAAAAAGAAAAAGAGGCAGGCAATCCAAAAGATGGGAGGACGACATCCGAAACTTGGTCGGAAGCATGTGGACTCGTCTAGCCAGAGATAGAACGAATTGGAAAAATTTAGAGGAGGCCTATGTCGAGGGACACGCAGCAAGAAAAGTTTTTAATAATTATGTTATGCAATATATTTAAATGTAATGTAGTTGCTGCAATAAAGGCTATTTTTATTTATTTTTTATTTATATAATGCTTGCTGTTGGTTATGCTTAACACTGCCGAGCCTTTTTGAACTACCACTTTTCTTTGAAGTTAAACAAGTTTTTTGGCATGGCGTGACGCTTTTTTTGGTACTTCTCTCAGAAAAGGTATTCTTATAGCTTGTACTTTTTGTGTAGGTTCATTTATTCAGATTAGTAGTGAATAACGAGGATTGAAAGCATATAAACTGTTTTCCACCCAAGAATTTTGATAATATTGGCTTTGTTACATAGATGGCGGGCCGGCAGCCGTAAACTCATATCGCTCAAGATCGCTGGCATTTAGTGTAGCCTTAACAATTTCATATGTTACAAAATTCAAAGTGATAACCCTCACTTCTGGGATTAATTACACAAATAGAATTAAAACAAAATTTTATGAACGATGCGGGACTCAAACCCACGACTGAGCCAATCGTTCGAGTGACGTTTCGTTGATGAAAACTTGTGCGCGCGCGCTCGAACGTACCTATGTTTAATATCTTATCTTGTAATAATTTTTCTTATTGTTATTTGAAAATTGGAATCGGAATGCTTAAGAAATCTAGTAGATTCTACCGGTTTCACCTCCTCTCCGCTTATCAAAACCCGTCGCATGTTTTTTTTTCTACCCTAGTGGGTATTTTTGTTATACCTACATCTCTGTTCCAACAACTACCTAAATGACTAAATGTATATATAGGAAACGCCATCTGACGCAGTACTTCTTCATCTTGGACAATTCATACGTCTAGATAGACACGTGTGAATACGTCAAAAATAGTGGTTAACTGTTAGCCCCTATTTTCAGTAACGCGCACACACACACTAAAACAAAGTGACATACATATCGCGAGTGTAAGACTAATGTTTGTAAACCTGGTAATTCTCCAAACTTTAAAAAATCAATAAACATAATTTTGATAACACGTAATGAACGATGTGGGCCTCGAACCCGCAACCTGTCGCGTTCCGAGCGAGCGCTCTTACCAACTGAGCCAGCCGTTCTAGTGACGTATCGTTGATAAATCTTGTATGTCTTGTTCAATTCTCAGGTTGTGGCTTCACTTACTTCAGGGTTATCACTTTAAAAGAATAACAAATTGTTTATGATATTGATAATAAAGCGTTATTAAGCTTTAAACATATGCACGTTGCTGCATGCAAGTTGTAATTTGGTACAGCATGGTGCAGAACAAACAGGCCCGCTACGTGGTGAGCGCCTGGGAACCGGCACTGGAAGCCATCTTCAGGCAACATCCATCGGCCAAACTCGCGTATACTGGGCGACTGGATATAAATGACTTTACACAGGTACGAATACCAAGATTTAACAATGCGATTCAAATGAGGATAGGATCTAGTTTACGCCATTTTGTGACGTCATAGCTGTCAATAATGACTGTAAATATTATATTTAGGTAAGTTACTACTATTCCACGTTTTTTTTTAATTTGATGTAAGATTTCTTATTGATAGATATGCGAATAAGTTTTTCATTTCTCATACTCGGAAAGTAATGTTGTTTTGATCTGATTATTGGGTGGAAAATGCTGCTTCCCTGCATAGAGAGGGAAAAACTCATAAAAATTACTTTCCACCTAAGGGCCGGAATTAACTTTGAAAATAGAACTGTTGTCAGCTGTGAAGAGTTTTATGTAAAAACAAACTAATTAAAAAATATGCTCCGGCCATGTGACTTTCTAAACACAGTGTGAACATAGGTAAACTTCTTTGAGCGGAATAAGCCGCAACAATTACCGGTGAATTCCATATTTAAAATTTAAAAAGTCGACACAAATTGTTCTAATTTGACAACTAATTTTAAATAGGTACTACTAATATTATTATATATTATCAATAAATATTTTAGTTAAACAACTAGTTTTATCTTCCTCATATTCGAAATGAAAAGTAAAAGTGCTTAACACCGTTAAAAGAATCAATTCCTACTCGGACTATAGCCGCCCTTGCTGCGCTCGGGCGTCTAAATAGGTACCTCGGGAATTGATTCTTTCGACACTAGGTTAACAATCTACTATTTTGCAAACCGTACTTTTCAAGTGGCATTTGACAGATAAAGGTTATTGACGTTTCTATTCTCATTTGAATCGCATTATATTTCGGCAAATCTTCCATGGCTCACATATACCGCAGGCGTAGTCGCAAAGTGCGGCAATTAATTCTACGCCCAAGTGGGCGTACTCGAGCCAGTCTGTCTGTTAAACTTTGCTAATAATTGAAATTAAAATGCCGGGTTGCGTGATAAAACATTGGAAATAAATTTCTGTGTCAAGATATACACACATGCACACGAGCATTTTTACAAATAGCGAAAACACACTACAATATAAAGTTAAAGTTTAATATTCAAATATTTTTGTAAGGTAATATATTTATTATTTCGACGTATTTGCCCTCATTAGCTATATTTGGAAGGTCATTTTTGTCTTTGAGGTATAACTCTGGTGATCTGAACTCAACAAACTCTCTGAAGGCATTTTTTGTCCATTCACAGAAAAAAAGGTAATTAGTCGGTTTCCCTCAAATCCGGCCCTGTGCAATACCAGTAGAATCACAAGACCGTTACCGGCCTTTTAGATCTCCCTTCTCTTGCAATCGCCTATCTAGCATACTCTTTGCTACGTCTTCTTTCTGTGTAGATCCGGTCTAACACGATCTAAGATTTAGTGAGCAGGTAATTTTGTCTCTTTATGACTCCTACTCTGTCTATTATTATTATAATTTAATAATGCGCTAATAAGAGAGTGGAACCATCCACCAGCTGCACTATTCCGGAAACAATACGACTTGGGGATCTTCCTTGGGACCATAGACCAATAAAACATTTCATCTCCTAAGTACCCTATTACCAATTCATCAACAATTAGTTGCGGTCAGGTCTAACGAATACGGAAGACGTTAGACGGTTTCTAAATATAGGTCCTGTTGAGTTAAAACGGTATCTCGAGCCATGTGACGTCTGGTGTTATCATGAAGCAATAATGGTGAAGATCACAACTTTATGTATTCATAGGAAGGTTTCTACGTGCAGAAGCATCTCAGCACCAGTTTCCCCACAATCCAGGAGTTGGCAAGCGCCACTCCACCTCACCACGACCCCGTTTACATCTGCCTGTTCCTGCAGCCGTATGACGCTGTCTCCAACGCCGACATACGGACACCATGTAACGAATTACTTACTGGTTTACATAATAATATAGACTTATTACTATGATTAGTATCCATTTGGTTACGAAACTGAAGTGGCAGTGGGCAGGGCGTATACCACAACGCACAAGAGGTCGTTGGGGCAGTAAAGTCCTCGAATGGCGACCAGTGAAAGACGTAGTGTTAGTAGGCCGATGGACCGATTATTTGGTTAAGATCGCCAGAATGGGTTGGTTGAGGGCATCGCAGGACCGATCGTCATGGCGATCTTTGTGGGAGGCCTTTGTCCAGCAATAGACGTCATTCGGTTGAGATGGTGATGAGTATACATTTTTTAATAAGTGGACCACTACACTGCCGGTCCATGATGATTTATGGCACCACGGGATATGAGTGAGGATGCCAGCTTGGTGGGTAGATACTATAGCGGTGCCACTTTCTGCCTTGAACCAACAATGTGCAAGCAGTATTGTGTTTTGGTTTGAATGTCGCGTAGCAAGTGAAATTTCTAGGCTAATAAGAGTAAATTAATTAAATTTATGTCTCAAAGTGACATGCGCAATGGCGATGTTATTCCTCTGGTGTTACAAGAGAGTGGGTAGAGGTGATCACTTATTTATGGTGTATGTGGATGATGCAGCTACTGTACTCAATCATTTTTGTATTAATTTACATTTACTTTTTTGACTAACTCGTGTAAGACATTCACTATTTGACGTTTGAGAGTGTCTGTTACATCATTTTATATTTTACATATTATATTGTAATTTGAAATGATTTGTAAATCGATGTACTTAAATGTAAATCTTGATATAAAAGAGTGGCAATGAGTTTCTTGCTACTTCTTCTCATTAGCTCAACCCTTTACGAAGTAGCGGTAGATTCAATAAGATAAAAATTTTATTTTTTTGACATCATTTCCTTGACCTACGTGAATAAATTGATTTTGATTCGATTTGATTTATCATAAGGTGAAACGTACGCTCGTTTTCTTTCTCTTCCACTTTGCTACTAAACATTGTGTTTATGTTTCTAAACATTTCTTAGTTGACGAAATAATTTAATTAATTATTTCTTAATCACCAGTTCAAAGGTCGAAGTCCAAGATTGGGCTGTCTCAGTCGCGACTTGAAATACCAAAACTGGCTGACGATCCCAATCTGCGCAATTATCTGCTGCGCCTGAAGATATGGTTTGGTGACCCGTGAGTTGTAAATTTTTATTCCAAGAAAATTTTTCACAAATTTAGATACAAACCGCAAATCTGCTCAATACATACCTATGTATAGGTAATTACAAGATACTATTTTTTAAGAGTTTTCGAATTTTAAAACTGTATAATAGTAGTGCATATAAGCATAATACCCACCTAGGTTTAGGTATAAGGTGGATTTTAGATTTTTTTTTTATATGAGAGGGGGCAAACGGGCAAGAGGCTCACGGGATGGGGAGAGGTGAGGCAACCGCCCATGGACATTCGTAACAACAGGTGTGTCAAGAAATGCGGTGCCGGCCTTTAAGGTGGGTGTTATGCTTTTTTCTTGAAGGTCCCTAAGTCGTATCTGTTCGGGAAGACCGCTGCCGGTAGTTGATTCCACAAAGTGGCTGTGCGAGGCAAGAAATTTCGGACAGAAGACTTGGTACTTTACAGAATGTCTTAGATACCTAATTGTATTAGCGGCAAACTACCAATACTTACAGAAATTACTTCAAAAATTTTCCATTGCATTGTCTACTTAAAGATTTTAGACAAATTTTATAAGTTTATCACTGCTTTATTGTTTCAGAGCGAAATCAATGCAATACTTCGAAATAGAGGACGCACACTACGAAGTTAGGTAAGACAACAATTTAGCGGTTTTACCTGATTCTAAGTTGTCTGAGTAATAAATCATCTTCATTCAAACATTGGGATACTGAGAGCATGCACATCATCATCTACCAGAACAGCATCAACTGAGCAGGAAATACGGCAGGTGGTAAATTTCATAGTTTAGTTGTCGATGGTGCCTAATTCTGTGCCTCTATAGACATATTTAAAGGTCTTTTAATAGAAATACCTAGCCTAATGATCTACCTGAAGTTAAGCGTTATCAGCTACCCATTAGGATTTGTCTATATACAAAGAACGACAAACATGTCACCTGATGTTAAGTGATCACCGCCGCACCGCACACATTGATCTGCAAAATCGATTTATAAACATAAATATAATCGGAAACAAGAATTATCTAAAATTGGCTTTGAGCTTCCGAGCTTTTCGCCAAAAATCGTTGATGATTTCGATGAAATCCAGTTTCCAAAGTATTTTACTTTCAATGATTAGGAGCGAAAGCTTTGATAGACATTAATATTTAATATAATAATGTATGTACAAAGTACTGTAAGTAGAGGTAAAACGTGAAAAAAAAAATTAAAGGAAAAGTTGTTTACTAGTTTGAATTTGAAATTTATTGGGGCCCTTCTTTTGTGGAGGCCCCGGGGCTGAAGCCCCAGCTTCCGTCCCCTAAATCCGGCCCTGTGCAATACCAGCGGAATCACAAGACCGTTACCGGCCATTGAGATCTCCATTCTGTTGCGATCGCCTATCTAGCTTACTCTCTGCTACGTCTCCTTTCTGTGTAGGTCCGGCCTAACACGATCTAAGGTTTAGTCAGCAGGTATAAGGGGAATTTTGTCTATTTATAACTTCTGCTCTATGTCTATTATTATTATAATTAATAATACGTTTATAAGAGTTTGTGGAACCATCCGCCAGATGCACAATTCCGGATCCAATACGACTTGGGGATCTTCCAACTTGGGACCATAGATCAATAAAACAATAAACTACAACCGGCAAGAAACTCGGCAAGTTTTATCCTCTCTTTACAGTTGCCTCTACTAATATTAAAAATCACCCTCACCTATAGATATACATGTTAAATCAAAGAGTATAGACGTAAACAACCGTCAGGTACCGCGAGAAATGCGAGGAGGTGTCGTCATCGTTGAAACACCGCGCGCAGCTATTGGCCGAGTTCGTGGCCGAACAGATGAGCGGCCTCACACAGGAGAAGGACTGCTCTCTACCCAGTGTCAACCTGCACCTTGCTGACTTGATGGTAGGGAACTGTTGCCTGTGATGAACATATAACGTGGCTGATCTTGTTTATGGTTTGATATCACAAAACGTTTGCGTAATATATTAGAACCATTTCGTCGCGATGACGTTTTGCGATCAATTTTAATTTAGATATCTTATACAAATGATTTAGGTTTTCTTTAGTGTCGCCAAAATCTGGCACGAGACATTTTTTTTGGCGAGACAACACGTCCTGAGGATGCCTCGTGTAGAGGCGAAACACGTGTCGAATTGTATTAAAAACAAATATTGGCGGAATTAACACTAAAGAAAACCTAAATCATTTGTATAATTATGGATTTCCGCAAAGAAACGCCTAATTCAATAATTTTTTTTTTAGATATCTTATTTTTATAATATTTATTTAAAATCAAATGTTTTTTTTATAAAAATAAGGGACGAGACGAGCAGGACGTTCAGCTGATCGTAATTGATAAGCCCTGCCCATAACAATGCAGTGCCGCTCAGGATACTTGAAAAACCCCAAAAATTCTGAGCGGCACTACAACTGCGCTCGTCACCTTGAGACATAAGATGTTAAGTCTCATTTGCCCAGTAATTTCACTAGCTATGGCGCCTTTCAGACCGAAACACAGTAATGCTAACACATTACTGCTTCACGGCAGAAATAGGCGTCGTTGTGGTACCCATAATTTAACCGGCATCCTAGCTCACAATATAATAACACACACTTAAAACTTTAGGAAGCTTATCTGTGTTTGAAGCCGCTTAATTAAATTACATAATATTTAAAAAGAATAAAATCAATGAAATGCAATAAAAAATATTTATCGACTTAACGTTAGCAATTACAAATTAGTTGTCTACTTAGCTTACCGCACAATAAATTATATTAATGAAGGATTTTGTAAAAAGTACTTTTTTAACGATGACTTATTGTTATTTTTATTTATAGACTAGCTGAAACCCGCGAATTCGACCGCGTACACACATGACTAAGCACGTAGTACTTATAAAAATCTTTATTTCTTAAAAGTTTATTAACTTTATATTAAATGAAGGTAATCGCCATATTTTATCAATTTACATAAAAATACATAATTTTGACTTTGACCTATCGTTAGTTAAAATTAAGTTATTTTTTACCTCCTGAGAAAGTTAGAAAGATATTAAAATTCTAATTAGTTATTAATTTTAAACTATTATATTAATTTGATTTCTAAACGACGGGGGACACATCAAAGAAAAAAAATAATATCGTTGTTTTTATTTAATTCCGAGCATTTTCATATTTATTAACCTTTTAAATAATTCAAGACCAAAATTTGCCAAATCGGTCCAGCCGTTCTCGAGTTTTAACGAGACTAACGGCAATTCATTTTTATATATATAGATAATTTTTGAATCTCTTTGGTATCTACGTATGTACAGATGCCGAAACAAATGTTTTAAAATTTACAAACGGTTGGCTGAGTGATTAAAGTGCTGGGGCGTATCTTTTTTCGTATATTCAATCTTAGAAGTAAGGGAGGTCAATTGACAAGTTTAGAGGCCAATAGTTTCTATAGCTGAGGCATCTTTTAAATACATACAAATAAAGTGATTACCACACACCACTTGGGGGCAGCAAACGGACCCGTTCTGCTCATCTAGTCGGGATCTTGTGCGAAGAAGCTACCCATCAATAAATGTCTTGCTGATCAATAGTATTGAAATGTGTATGTGTGTGTGTAAATGATACAAATAAACAATGATTTTTGACGAGACTAGCACGGCGTTCAGAATTGACGAGACGAAATTGTGAAATAAATAGCAGTGCCGCTCAGGATTCTTGAAAAACCCTGAGCGGGGCACTATAATTGCGCTAGTCACCTTGAGACATAGAGTTAAGTCTCATATGCCAGTAAATTCACTAGCTACGGCGCCCTTCAGACCGAAACACAGTAGGTAATGCTTACACATTACCTACTGCTTCACGGCAGAAATAGGCGCCGTTGTGGTACCCATAACCTAGCCGGCATCCGGTAAAAGGAGCCTCTAACACACACCACTTGGCGTTAGAAAACGGAACCGTGTATAGTTTCTAAGGCTGAGGCGTCTTTTAAATACAAATAAAATGATTCCTAAACACCACTTGGCGCTAGAAAATGAAACCATTGTGCTCATCTAGCCGAAATCTTATGCGAAGAAGCTTCCTGCCGATAACCATCTTGCTGTCCAATCGCGAAGAGTATTGAAATGTGGAGTAATAGTTATTTATGCAACTGTTGTGTATCACATAAGTGTTTTAGTAACTAATTATCAACAGTTGCATACAAGACTTTATCTACACCCCGAATATGAATCCTCTAAAAGATTCTGAAACAGCTTACTGCTAACATTAAAACAGTCAGTCCTAGAAGTAACCTAATATCATCCATTATATTACTGATTATATACAAATTAACTAAGTATTAATGAAATAATTATTTATTTTAAGTAGTAATTTACATTTTTTATAGTGCAATTATTAAAATTCACTTGAATATTATATTCTTTTGCACCGTTTAAAATATCCGGCGGTGTACTGTCAAAACTTAATCGATCATTTTTTCAAGAATAATGGCGGGGATTCGAATAACCTACTTTTTTTATTTAATTAATTATTATACCTATATATTAAATAAAATTATTTCATACAGATTACACGCATCGAGCATTATGAATGTGGCTGTCTGTTGAAACTCTTTGCGCATGAAGTGATCGAAAAAAAGCAAAGGAGTGTTGTTATGAAATTCAGTACAACATTACAACACTCGTTTGGATGATGTAATGGTTATTAGGGTGTTTTAATGCTGGCAATAAGCTGTTTCAGAATTTGTAATAGAGGATTTAAAGCATGGGTGTTGATAAATGATATAAATTAAGAATGTATTGGTGTTGTAACGGCGATACAGGAGGAGCTTGGTTCCCGCGTGATCGGTCTGGGCTTGGTGAGCTGTGGAGGTGCTCTCGAGCGTGCGCTGCTCTACAAGGTGCTCGCAGATCGAGTGGGCGTGCCATGCGCTCTTCACCGCCGGACCAGCGCGCACGCCTGGTGCGAGATCGCGGTGCCCGAACTGGACCCGGTATGATAGCACCGAGTCTGAGATTTATAGACCTTCTTAGACTTATAGAAATGATTTAAGTTTTTTTTTAAGGAATAGGAGGACAAACGAGCGTACGGGTCACCTGTTGTTAAGTGATCACCGCCGCCCACAATCTCTTGCAACACCAGAGGAATCACAGGAGCGTTGCCGGCCTTTAAGGAAGGTGTACGCTCTTTTTTTGAAGGTACCCATGTCGTATCGTCCCGGAAACACCGCACATGGAAATAATTCCGCCAATATTTGTTTTAAAACAATTCGACACGTGTTTCGCCTTTACACAAGGCATCCTCAGGACGTGTTGTCTGGCCAAAATCTGGCACGAGACTCAAACCAGATAAAACAGTATAATTATGGATTTCCGCAAAGTAATGCCTAATTCAATAAATTTTCTACTAAGACTTTACTTACTTAAAACTTATTTGGTTTGTGGGGTAAAATCTAGGAAACTGGGAGAACCTGGCTATTTGCTGTCGCTCCCGTTATCCTTTTTATAGTACTTAATGTCACGCATCTAATGTCATGACAGTGACAATGTTTGTTAACTCATATTTAATTCAGACTAGATGTCAATGTACACTACACCTATTATTCAATCAAATGGCGGCAGTTATATTTAGTTCAGCGTTGGTTTGCCAGAATGAAGAGCTGAGCGGCGAAGAGAACTACCCGGCCGGTTTGCTCCGTGTGAACTACGTGGTCGACCTCATGTCGTCCCCAGGCCGGCTGGTGCCTCGAGGTGGGTCCGAAGCCCAGAGAGTATGCGGCCCCCAGTGCGCGCCCTACACCGCAAAGGAGGCGCCCGAGGCATGCAAGTGTCAACATTGACACGCAATTATATCTCTAAACGCACACAATGGTCGTTTCTTTTCCTCGAAGATAAGTGTGATTGGATATGCGTCTTTAGGCTTTCAATACTTGATAGCACTATTGTCTGAAATCCATTTTTTTTATGAAAATAAGGGACGAGACGAGCAGGATGTTCAGCTGATGGTAATTGATACGCTCTACCCATTACAATGCAGTGCCGTTCAGGATTCTTGAAAAACCCAATAATTCTGAGCGGCACTACAAATGCGCTCGTCACCTTGAGACAAAAGATGTAAAGTCTCATTTGCCCAGTAATTTCACTAGCTACGGCGGCCTTCAGACCGAAACATAGTAATGTTTACAAATTACTGCTTCACGGCAGAAATAGGCGCCGTTGTGGTACCCATAATCTAGCCGGCTTCCTGTGCAAAGGAGCCTCCCACAGGTGAACATGTTTCTTTGAGGTCGATATTCCTGGAGAGGAAAATCGACATTACTCTAAGTGGTAATAAACTTTGACTTGTATAAGTGTTATTTTTTGATCTCGAAGATTTTGATTTGATTAGTCATTACATCACCAATTTGATCGCCAAATATACCTTTGTTGATCACCGCTGGTATAGTCAAAGTAAAAGACCAACACTATCTGCGTACCTATTCGCAATGTCATTTGTGCAGTAAATCTACTTTCCTCTAATCTCCACATGACAATCATCTCAACATTCTTTTAACTATCTTTATATTATTCTTTTCGAAAGCAAAGTATTATTTCGGTGTAATTCAGATCGCACAGCGCTATTAAACTACATTTTTAATCACCTAATAGTTGCCTCTCTTTCAATCGCGTGACTCTTACCTCTTTTGACGACATTAGGGTTGACTTCTTTACCTAAACTTGTTTCGATTGATACTAAATCACTACTTACTTGCTGGTTGTCTTAGCTGTGAGGCGACTTCTTTACAGCAGCTATCTCACTTCTAGTATCTTCTTAAAGATTTCTATGAACGTCCCCAATATTTTTGCGGGTAGTTATAATGTTAAAGGTAATATAAATATAACACAAAAAATGCAGCAAATAGATTGAATTTCTTTTATTATTTACTAATAAAAATACAAAGGCAGTGTTCAATTGTATTAAACTTTGCAATTGCACGATTTTGGACGGACAGACAATACATTTATGACAAAATTAATTTAAATCTACTCGTTACTAAGCTCTTAAGTTATCTACTTAAATATTAGAGACTTGTCAACAAACTAACTAGTGTAAACATAATTTCTTTTCTCGTTTTCATTTAATATCTCTCTCATAATATACAGGATGGAAATTTAAAAGGCAATTTAATTTGAAGATCGCCATAATTTTAAAGGCAAGTAGATATTTTAAATTATGGCTAGACATTCCCATTACATCGAAGCGGCAGAGGTTAAACTAGTGGAAATCCCTTTTATCTCAATACAGTTCATAGGCGTCTAGAAATTATCTACTTAAGCTCCGTAGATATAATATGCTTTCCAATTTGTGACAGCAGAAAGCAATTTAGTGAAAACCAAACATGGCAAAAATCAAAGGAAGATTTAGTTATTCACCAAAATTGGACGGAGAAGGGTGTGAAAGCTATTGGCAATATGTGTAAAAAAAGAAGTAGATAATAAACATTATAATAAATTCCCTAATACCGTGATGTCACTAGTTAGTCAGACAGATGTCGCTGAAATGCACAATCTACATAAAACCTCACTCACAACTAAAATATAAATCAGTCTAGGTCTAAAATAAAATGGTAATGACATTGTGTACGTCCAATGAACACCTGTAACTCTAGAGATCTAATTGTAACGGTGGTTAACATAATTAAACCTAATTAAATCAATTATTTAAAATCATAACAATAATAATTATCCGTATGACTCGGGAACCTTTAAAAAGAGCGTGTTAACCCGATTTAGGGCTAAATTGCACCGGGACACCATGATGGAGCAACCAGTCGCACCACCGTGGTGTTCGTAAGCTACCAAACTAGATACCATACAGACACCAGAGACGCCACACCACACTGTGACACTACTGCTGTATGTAATTAGGAAAATAATTTTTTCCTATTATCGTGCGCAAAGATCGATTTAGCGCATGCATTTGCGTTCGCAAAGTACCACTTTCCAACACGTTGAAAAGAGCGTGCGGGAATGTAGCATAGCGTCCGGGAATGTTTGAAAATAATTATAGTGGTCGAACTTTGCGCAACTTAATAGGAAAAATAGTATACGACATTCGTGCGCACGTAGGTCATCCTGCACTCGCTTCGCTCGTGTGGGAACGACCTACATTGCGCACTTGTATCGTAATGCGCTATTAAAAGACAAAGAAGAAACAGTAGTGGGTTATTTAGCCTAAGAATTTCATTTTTAAATCTCTATCTGAATTATCTGATGAGGAATTATCCTATAATGATGGTCTTCTTTGAATTTCGATAATAAACCTTTCTGTATCGAAATAATCGATTCTATATATTAAAAACAAAACACAACAGTGCACACGTGTTGCATTCAATGAGGTGGGGGCGTTACTGGCGGCCGGACTGGCGGCCGAGTGTGTGAGACACCATACAGCTCTATTGTATTTTATGGTGGAGCGACCGATAACATTGTGTGCACGCGTCCGAGCTGGTCACGCCGCCAAATTGCTTGCGCAAACCAGGTGAGTAACTCTCTTTAGAGCGATACAGAGCTCTATAGAGAGTTACTATTTTGATGGTAGCGGTGACTGGTTACGCCGCCATGGTGTCCCGGTGAAATATACCTCTCATAATTCGAGTGATGAGAAGAAGATGAAGAGTGTTGTCAAAATCACTCCTGTAGTTACTCTGGTGTTGCAAGAGAGGATGAAAAGGCGTAATCACTCAACATAACCTATACTGTCATACGTAATCAGTGTCTCCTAACTCGCGAGTTTCACTTAAATTAAAGCTATCGTTAAAATAATAAATAGTAAAATGGATACAAATAAGAATTTTACAATTAAAGTAAATGTATAAAAATATATGTAGATATGTATTTGAAAATACAGTAGCGCCGACGCAGACGTTAAAAAAACATATGTTTTTATGAAAATAAGGGACGAGACGAGCAGGACGTTCAGCTGATGGTAATTTATACGCCCTGCCCATTACAATGCAGTGTCGTTCAGGATTCTTGAAAAACGCCATAAATTCTGAGCGGCATTACAACAGCTGCGCTCGTCACCTTGAGACATGATATAAGTCTCATTTGCCCAGTAATTTCTCTAGCTACGACGCCTTTCAGACCGAAACACAGTAATGTTTACACATTACTGCTTCACGGTAGAAATAGGCGCCGTTGTGGTTACCCATGATCTAGCCGGCATCCTGTGCAAAGGAGCCTCCCACTGGTACATTTGTGTATAAGTAACGAAGGCTTACAGCTCACTGGACGGTTAATTAAGACGTATAGCCGAGTGGGACTTTTTGACTCCAGATGAGTTTCATTAAAAAAGGACCATAAAAGTGTATAAAATTTACTTTTGACAGTTAACAACTCCATAGCAAAAAGATGGTACTTTTGTTAGCAGTGGATCGATTTAGTAAACACTTTATCATCCCGACTCTATACTACGTGGACCTTCCTGCACGTATTAATAACAGTATGTACTAATATACATAGAATAGCAGCCGAATAAAAAATACATCTTATATGAAGAGTCCATTTCTGTATGTTGCCATGAAGGCAGATAAAAACACTGCCCTCTACTATATACCACTGGATTGGCGGCTGTCAAAGTGCTTTTGTGCCTGTTTGATATTACCCATTTTGGCGCTGTTGGCCATGTAGAGTACTAAAACTAGTGATGACAACCTCAGCAAACAAATATCAACAGGAAAACCATTTACAAAAAATATTGTATATTTTATTGCATTGATTCCTGAAGTATAAATAACACGGAAAACGAAATACTTCAAAGTATTGTACGTTCCATCGCAGCCATTTGTATTATACGTCAAAATTAGTTCTCTGGACGCTCGCGAGTGGCGCTTAAAAATAGGCACAAAAAATTTACTGTCAAACATATGGAACAGCCTGTCCAGTGCTATTTATAAAGGTCATTGGATAAAATGGTGAATTCAATTATTCGGATATAAAAGTGTATGTGTGAAACATATTACACGGTCGTCTGCGGCACTCCGTCGATCAGCTTAGTGCGAGAGCGGGCGCGGGGGACAGGAGAGGGCGGGCGAGGGTCGGGCGACCGGCTCACGACACTCAGCGATATCGCTGACTCTGTAGATGCCTCGGAGGGCGCACGGGACGCAGCCACGGGCGCACCGCGGCCATGACTCAGCTGCTGACGAAAAAAATTTAATTTTTTATTATATTTATTTATACGGAACATCAACATCATGTTATATTTAACAAACAGTGAGTCTCACTTTATAAAGAAACAAACACATTACTATAACAGATGTACACATCACTCAGTTTTTAATATTTTTAGTTTTTAATTAAGTAATTAAATTTTTTTAAGGTTATAAATCATCAGATTTTATTTTCATTTTAAAAGGAGTAAAAAAGAAATATCTTAATGTAAAAATGAATAAAAGTGCAT
Source organism: Leptidea sinapis (assembly GCF_905404315.1). Taxonomy (NCBI): domain Eukaryota; kingdom Metazoa; phylum Arthropoda; class Insecta; order Lepidoptera; family Pieridae; genus Leptidea; species Leptidea sinapis. The sequence goes on along the minus strand of NC_066280.1, from coordinate 12,862,194 downwards.
CTTAAGGATTAGAGTTTACATTCAAATATTTTTATTCAAAACTAGCTGACCCGACAGACGTTGTTCTGTATATAATAAATAAAATAATGTTTTTATATGAATTTGTCAATAATATATCAGAACATCAAAAATTACTTCGTAAAATATGCACCCTGCTGTCGTAATGAAATTGTTTCACAGCAGAACTGTCAAACCGTGCGTCAATAAATTCTCTCATAGAAATTATGTATGGACACATCAAAGGAAAAACAAATTTGTTGTTTTTATTTAATTTAGCAGCATTTTCCTATTTATTCACCTTTTAAACCTTCTCTGGACTTCCACAAATAATTCAAGACCTAAATTTGCCAAATCCGTCCAGCCGTTCTCGAGTTTTAGCGAGACTAACGAAGAGCAATTCATTTTTATATATATATGGATAGGATAATATGATATCACTTATTGAAAGTCAAAAACTACCACGCATTCAAAAAAGTATGCTTCAGACCCGACCGCCGCAAGAAAATCAGCGGGTGTTTTCTACAAAAGTAAGGGACGAGACGAGCAGGACGTTCAGCTGATGGTAATTAATACGCCCTGCCCCATTATAATGCAGTGCCGCTCAGGATTCTTGAAAAACCCATAAATTCTGAGCGGCGCAATTTTATAATATGTAGTGTAAGATAGACAGTTTTATAATATGTAGTGATTATAAATATAATAATGCACAAATAAAATTTGAAAAACAAAATTTTATGAACGATGCGGGATTCGAACCCACGACCTCCGGCGTTCCGTGCCGGTGCTCTAACCAACTGAGCTAACCGTTCGAGTACCACTTCGTTATAAAATTCTGTTTGCTCTGTTCAACTCTTAGGTTGTGGCTCATAATATAATAATGATCATAATAATCAACGTCGAGCGTAACAGAAAAGTGTGACGATTTCTTTTATTTAATTCTGGCATTCTTGCTTCAAAAATTTAATGGACAGTGTATTTAATAAACCTAAAATGACAGTTATCAGTTGTCAGACAGTATTGTCAAAGAATATAATTTATAATAGTACAAGTACAGAAGTCTCACTCCGCAAAATCAATTAAAGAAATAGGGACTTTTGCGGCCATACAATAAGGTGTAATTCTAATCGCACAGCGCTTTTAACCTACATTTTTATTTACATAGAAGTTGCTTCTCTTTCTATTGCGTGTCACTTACCACTTCTGACGACGTTAGGGTTGTCTTCTGTACGTACCTAGTATAAGGTCAACTTATAAAAATAGCTCAGTTTTTTCTATAATATAATAGGTATGTTATCGTAATTTTAAATCAATATTCGTTGTCAAACCTACATTAGTTGCAGATAGTAATGTATGCGTTGGAAGACCACGAGATAGTCAAACCTAATTAGTATAGGAAATAAATAGGCTGCTATCACAAATGGTAATTTCATTATAATAATAATCACTTTAAATTAATTGTTTCAGCGTCTTTAGGGAGCTGAATAAAATAATTTTGGATCGCAATGACCTTTAAAATGCTTGGCTTTTTTTATGTTTCACCATTTTTAAATGATCGGTCGGACCGGTGAAGTAGATAACGAACTCAATCGTGAGTCCTTCCTAAATAGCCTCTCTTAAGATGCCGCCGCGCGTACTTACGATTTAAATTTCAATACTTACACGGGGAGTGAGACAGGCCTGGTATTGTGGCACTTAAAACAAAAACAACATGGCGCGTAACCGAAAATCGTGACGATTTTGTATAAAATTTCTCTCATACGTCGATATAAAAGTTTCACTTCAATAAGAACGTACATTTGTGGTGATAGCTTGCGGCGTGTGCGGTCGCTTGACGGGCACGTCTCTGTACTCATACACGTTGTCTCGCGAGCGGCTCGCGTTCTCGATACCGCTATCCACCTCGGGCACCAGGTATACGTCACCGTTGTAGATTCTGTCGTTCTCTCTGAGACACAAATATTAAGTGAGGTAGCTTAATCACATGTATTGCTTCATATATTCAAAAAAATAGTTTAAATAATACGCTTTTATAGAAAATCCCGCTAAAAAATAGAAAATAAATCTTAGTAAATTTGAATTAAAAGCAGTGTAAGAAAAAATGATTTTATTGTAAAAAAAAGCGCGGGGTGCATGGTAGCAATAGTTACAAATATATATATCCTGAAAAGCAATTTTAGTGGGATTTTCTATAAAAGCGTACTTTTTTAGTTTTTTTAAAAGGATTTTTTTTGTTATATTGATTCAAATTTCGAGTTAATCCGACGTTTTGAAGGAGGTCATATTATGTTCAAAGATTCCGTTACATGCTAATGTTTTCATTCATTTCATAATTCCGTTAAATAATATGTATTCGAAGCTAATAACAGCGTATTAATATAGCTTATATTGCTACTGGTTTTTCATTACCAAAAATGTCGGAAAATGTACACAAGTTACGGAATCGAAGTTAATTTTTACGTTAATAAAATCTAAAATAAGCAAATAAAAAGTCAGTGAAAACAATGATGGGCTATCATAAATAAAAAAGATGTGGTGTCGTGGGACACCAGGTAGGAATGAAGTTCCTTCGGCTAATGTAGAATCGACACAATTTGTAAAAAAAAAAAATCGTGTTCAATTGTATGTAGGTTTTCTTGATTTTTCTCTATTAAATTTTTCAGATTAGTTTTTATTTAAGTACAGGAAAGTATTTAGGAAATTCAGTATTTTAGGAAATAATAAATTACGTAAAATAAAAAAAAATCGTAATCCAAATTATCAATTAAAATAACAAAATATGTCTCTTTATTTTTGTTTGACAACATGAAATTACATAAAAATAGAAATAATTACAAAATTATACACAACTCGACTACGACTGTCGCGCCTGCGCACGTCTCATTTAACGGTTTTATTCCACGGACTTTTTCTTACGGTTTTACTATCACATTTTTTTCAGTTCGGTGCCGCAGCAAAATCCCTATCTCCTCCAAGCCTGCCTTAAGGAACTTCGTTCCAATAAATCATATTAAACGAGGAATAATGATGCAATAAAAGTGGTACGAGAGGTACCATGAAAGTAGTAGCTCAAAATAGCACTTATGATTGTCAAAAGCTCTAATACATTACACAATTTACCTTTTTTCGAAAAAGATTGAGTTTTCATGAGAAATGGCAAGAAACCCACTGCCACTATTTTCAAGTAATATCAAAATATTTTGTTAGTCTACAATTAATTATTTTAATTACAATCTATATAAAATGATGCAATAAAAATAACTCAACTAACTTTACACATTACAGCTGCGAAAACACAACAGTTGTGTTTTTACATACAACGGTTCGGTTAGTGTCTATACGCCTAAATCAACGCGGCAAAGCTTAGATTTCTCTAGGGCTATCAGTAAGTGTTAATAAAAATATTATTTATATTAACAAAAAACACATTAAATTATATATAAATTTAAAAACAACAAAAGTTATCGAGTACAGTATATGCAACAATTCACACATACTGTAAATAAATAAACATGAAGATATATATAACTATTAATATATAGGATAACTATAAGTTAATATTATGAATGAAGCAGATATTTCGAACGACAACACAGTGATACAAGGGTAAAGTGATATATATATAGTTAGTGAAAAAGCAGTGTTAGTAAGTTAGTTTACCTACATCACGGGTATTTGCCTCCACTTCGGCGGTGCGGCCCTGTTGTATAACACACCATTGTTAGTAAGTTAGTAATATATTTTATGTACACCCTTGCTTTAAATCCTCTATTAAAGATTCTGAAACAGTTAGCTTATTACCAACATTAAAACACCCAATGCCGTAATAGCCATTACATCATCCAAACGAGTGTTGTAATGTTGTACTGAATTTCATAACACTCCTTGGTTTTTTTTTCGATCCCTTCATGCGTAAAGAGTATCAACTAACAGCCACATTCTTATTGCTCGGTGGTATCTGTATGAATTTCGAAAAAAAGAACATTTTCGTTTACGCGCGTTCCACACTATCAGAACGTGGCGCGCCGTAAAAAAAAAGTATGTTATTCGAAACTTAAAAACTCGAATTTAAATAATTGCACAATACCGCCATTTTTCTTGAAAAAATAAGCGATTCCAGTTTTGACAGCATACATAATTTAAATAATTGCACAATACAAAATGTAAATGACTACTAAAATAAACAATTCTTTCATTAACACTTAGTTTATTTGTATAAAATCAGTAATGGAAGCTAACTGTTTCAGAATCTTTTAAAGGATTCATATTCTGGGTGTAGATAAAGTCTTGTATGCAACTGTTGATAATTAGGTATTAAAACACGAATGTGGGTTTATCGCACGTGTGTTACAGTGTTACACAACAGTTGCATAAATAACTAATCTTTAAGTAATACTGCATTCTATAAAAGCTTTATAATTGGCGTTAGTATTTCAAATTACAATAAGCATTTTAAAAAGTTTGGAAGTTATGCCTTTATGGGTTGTGAAATGAAACAAACTTATATGGCGAGTACTCAAACCCGACCCGCAATGTTAACTGTTTTTATCTATATATATAAATAAAATTGGCGTGTCGATTTGTAATATTGAAATAACAGTTTTTTACAACATGTAAATGAATATATATACGGTACATACCAAAATAACATTTTTTACAATTTTTGTCTGTTTGTTCCGGCTAATCTCTGATATGGCTGGACCGATTTTGACGGGACTTTTATTGGCAGGTAGCTTAGCAGGAGGTTTAACTCTAAACAACGTTTGCCGGGTCAGCTAGTTAATCATAAAATTAACCGGGCTTCCGTGCAATACGCACACATATAAGAAGTGCAGCGTATCCGCATGCACACACGTACAAAATGCAAACATAGTAAATTATCAATAATAATGTGTACCCACAAACAATCGTTAATATTATATATAGATTCCTAATTAGGCAAAGTGGTAGTAGGCGCCTACTACCACTTTGCCTAATTAGGAATCGGGCAGTAAGTAGCAAATTCTTTCATCTATTATTCTACCTTTCTGTAAGTTGTAAGGTTGGTCTTGTCAGATTGGTCCTAAACTTTCTTACATTAGTCCTTTTGCCACTGCTTCGTTCCATAGTAAAAAACATAATTCTAAGTTCCTTAAAGGCCGGCAACGCTCCTGTGATTCCTCTGGTGTTGCAAGAGAATCACGCGATGAACACTTTACACCAGGTGACCCGTACGATCGATTATCCTCCTATTGCCCTAATTTTATAATATATTGACACACTTTTACACAAATGATCTTGGCCCAAACTAGGCATAGCCTGTACTATGCGTACGAGACAACGATATATTTAATACAATATATTTACTTAAACATACATAAATACACCTAAACATCCATGACTCGGAAACAAAAAACAATATTCATCATATAAATGATTGCACCTACCGGGATTCGAACCCGGGACCTCTAGCTTACTAGTCAGGGTCACTAACCATTCGGCTATAGCGGTCGTCAAACTAAACATTCTAAAACGAGTTTAACGTTTTTGTAAATGTTTTAAACTTGGAGTAACTTTACACTGCGTTTATTAATAACACAGAGGTGAGAGGTAGTGATGGTTACCTCTTAGCATTCCTCCACAGCATGCAGCATACCACAAGCAGAACTATCAACAACAGCGCCGCGCTCGATACCGACCAGAATGCGATCTGCAGCGGCTGCTTCGGCTCCCACCAGTACTGCAAACAAACCAACTCTAATCTATTATTACATGAGATAATTTGGAGCGAGAGAGAGAGAGAGAGAGGGCGAGATTTAATAATAGAGACTTTTTTTCTTTTGTGTAAAGATTATTGTGTTTCGGTCTGAAGGGCGCCGCAGCTAGTGAAATTACTGGGCAAATGAGACTTAACATCTTATGTCTCAAGGGGACGAGCGCAATTGTAGTGCCACTCAGAATTTTTGGGTCTTTCAAGAATCCTGAACGGCACTGCATTGTAATGGGCAGGGCGTATCAATTACCATCAGCTGAACGTTCATTTAAAAAAATTATACGTCGAATGAAAATTATCATACCTCAGTGATAGGCGGATATGTAGGAACCAGTCTTCCAATAACAGTTGGGAGGTAGACTGTCCAGAACGCGAGCTCCGTCTGCCGATAGTTGAGCTGGATCGAGGAGTTGAAGGTAGTGTTGAGGTTCAGATAGCGCAGTTGGCCCGCGGTGGCCATCTCCATGTGCAGACCGAGGATACGGGATCTGGTCGGGTTGCTGTAACATCGTATATTATTTTATCTACACCGATGCTTTAAATCCTCTATTAAAGATTCTGAAACAGTTAGCTTATTGCCAACATTAAAACACCCAATGCCGTAATAACCATTACATCATCCAAATGAGTGTTGTAATGTTGTACTGAATTTCATAACAACACTCCTATTTTTTTTTCAATCTCTTCATGCTCAAAGAGTTTGAACAGATAGCCACATTCTTATTGCTCGATGCGTGGTATCTGTATGAATTTCAAAAAAAAAGAACATTTTCGTTTACGCGCGTTCCACACTACGTTACCGTAAAAAAAGTACGTTATTCGAATCCCCGCCATTTTTCTTCGATATTTTTATTGTTTTGTTTACAAAAAATGAGCGATTCATTTTAAACGCTGCAAAAGAACATAATATTCAAGTGAATTTTAATTATTGCACTAAACAAACTGTAAATGACTACTAAAATAAATAATTTTTTCATTAATACTTAGTTTATTTGTATATAATCAGTAATGGATGATATTAGGTTACTACTAGGATTAACTGTTTCAGAATCTTTTAGAGGATTCATATTATGGGTGTAGATATAGTCTTGAATGCAACTGTTGATAATTAGTTATTAAAACATGTGATACTATTATCACACTCGGCTTTGCCTCGTCAGATAAAGCCACATTCATGTTTTAATACCCCTTATTACACAACAGTTGCATAAATAACTAAATAAAACACTTTTAAAGAATTAAAACGCGTGTAATTGTAACTATGTTTTTACGTTGGATTTTAGCGTAAAATTTACATTTTTATTATTATTTTAGTTGACGTCCCCCTGAAAACGAGATCTGGAAAGGTCTTGAAACGTCGGGTTAACTAAAATAATAATAAAAACACACAGTTACAATTAAACGCGTTTTAATACTTTAAAAAGTGTTTTATTTAAATGTGTAACACTCGCGTTAATCAAAGAATATATTTCGTATATTTTAATATAATTAGACAAATAGTTTTCCCGTTTAATATTTCATATGTTAAATCAAAACAAAGTCTAGACAGTGACAGCTGTGAACACGTCGAAAAAAATTGAGGTTAACAGTTAACCTCTATTTTGAGCAATGCACGCAAACTAACACAAAGTGACATGCATATCGCGAGTGTAAGACGTAGCTTTTCACGCATACTAAAATGATTAGCCTGGCCCGTTTTCACCGGCATCACCTAGACAAATAAATTATCTAAGAAAAAAACGTATTCCCTTTCTAAATACCTTTATTTTTTCATTAGGGTTTTTATTTTTTCATTTAACCCGTGATAGTGGTAAACAAGTTGTATGAAGGGATCTCAAATACAATTATTAATCTACACGGACTAGGAAAAAAATAAGGACTCCGGGTGACCTTACATAACAGTGTAGCACCAAAACAAGTCGATTGACGTGTAAATACATAGTCCCACGAACACACTTACACTACTACAGGCTGATAGGCGGCCATTATGAGAATTGCCATCGTCTGTGACAGATCAGTTTGCGTCTCAATAAAATATTTTAAAAATGCCGTCGTGCGTTGTGAAAAAGTGTAAAAATGATACTATATAAGTATTTGTGGCCATATATGATTATTTAAGGGAGAAAAATATGTGTAACTGGAATCCCCCCGTAACCGCACACACACTAGCATAACGGTGCTTCACTTGTTAATATCACGGTGCGGAGTCCTTCTTTTTTTACTCGTCCGTGTTAATCTATTGATAACTAATGTGTAATTATATCGTATCGCTCACCCAAATCTCGCGAAGTCCGTGTAGGCCTTCATGAAGAAATGGCTCATGTTCCGGTCATTGTTGGTCCAGGCTTGTCGCTCGATCCGCTGCCGCGTTGGGAAGAACTCCTGGTCCATGAAGGGTGCGCCCGTGAGGAACGTGGCCTCTACGTCGTGACCGTACTGTCTCCATTCCGGCCATCTAGAAAAATAGGGTTTATACTTGGACTAAGTTGCTTTTACTATCATTACTTATGGAGCTGTTAAGGTTTTCAACAGTGGGCGGCCAGATTATGGGCACGACAACGGCGCCTATTTCTGTCGTGAAGCAGTAATGTGCAAGCATTATTGTGTTTCGGTGTGAAGGGCGCCGTAGCTGGTGAAATTACTGGGCAAATGAGACTTAACATCTTATGTCTCAAGATGTGCAGTTGTTGTTCCGCTCAGAATTTTTGGGGTTTTCCAAGAATCCTGAGCGGCACTGCATTTTAATGGGCAATGCGTATCGATTACCATCAGCTGAACATCCTGCTCGTCTCGTCCCTTAGGCTGCGTCCCCAGTAGGCAAACTGTTAGCCGCCGACTGAGTTAGCAGCGTATCGGTTTAGTACGCCCTTCCATATATTTCAAATGGAGTGTTCACAGTTTGCTAGTTTTGCGCTCACTGTACGCAGTTTGCAGCTTTACGCGCGCCGACTATATTAGTGAGCGGCCGACTCCCACCAAAACCGGTTCCAGTCGGCGCCGGCGATTGGTTGTTCGCCGGGCGTAGTGACTCAGTTTGCCGCAAACTGATTATTCGAATAGTTGGAAAAAAGCTATCATCATGTTAGGATGTGATTTTTTGCATTGCACCTAACTAATCTCAACGCACACACACATCACTGAAAATCCAAGATGTCCTTTGATACGGAAAGGTTCATTTCATTAGTGAAATACAGAATAGACCATGCATATGGAACATGTCGAAAATAAAAATAACTTATTTTTTTTAAATCCTAAAGCGTTAATTATTTACTTATCTCAAAGTTATAGTAAGCCGTTCTTCGGGACATAATGTATCTCTTGTGATATTATTTTTAGCTATGTACTTGCTTATAGATTTCAACAATTCATCAAATGTATGAGAAGTCATATTGAAATAGTAGTAAAATTTTTCTGGATGTTTCCTTAGTTCTGGGTAAAGAGTGTGAAATTGTCCAATGCTCATCAACCTTTTCTTGTATAATAGGTGAACCCAGTGCTTCCTTTTATCCTCTTTCAGCGCTTCTAAGATACCAATTACTTCAAAAATATCCATCGTGACCAACATAACCACTCCCTTCGTACAACAAAAGTAAAGTGATAATTCAGTCGGTCGGCTAAATAAGCGGCTAACTCTTAACAGTTTGCTTGCGACGCACGAAAATTGATTTGAGTCTGCAGCTAACTCAAATTTCAGTTCGCTGCAAATTTGCGGCTCACTCAGTCAGCCACTCACAGTTTGCCTACTGGGGACGCAGCCTTAATTTCATAAAAAAAGAAAAAAAATCCACATGGTGGGGATGATAGCTGGGTTTGTGGAGCGAATGTTTCAAGTAAAAACAAAATGATATCCAATGAAGTAATGCCAATAGAGCAGTATATTAACCAAAAATACATACCTGTAAGCTTCTACAGTTGTATTCATCACATACATATACACGGGCACCTTTTGCTCTAGCAAAAGTTTCACCATCTTGTCTGTGGGCGCGCGGTATAAGAAGTCCGAGAGAAGCTGAAATATTTAATATGCAAAATAAGAAATTGATAATTAATTAATAACTAAATATATGGAAGTGTTTAATATCAAAATTTTGGATACTTCTCGTTTGATTTTAAAAAAGATATTGATACCATTTTACTGATTAGATAAAGTTCTTTCGATATCAGTTTAATGTCTTTTGGTATCTGTAATTATTGTTGCTGAATAATCTCCTGGTCTCACTTAACGATTACATCCTGTATATGAGGCCCTCCACGTCACAGACAATATTTTGTGACTCGAGTGCTGGAAATGACACTGGTTAATATGATGTCCGACAACTTCGTGCGCGACCGTCAAACGGGTTACGGCAGCCCTTCCCCGCAACACCACCCGCTGATTTTTAAGTACCCCCCTCCCCGCTACCGTCTGTCACCCCGTGGAACGGTCGCGCACTAAGCTGTCGGACTATAACAGCCTAGCGAAACTCTCTAAGAAAAAAGCGATTGTATGAAACGTGCAGGGATTGATAGATTGACAGATGACAGTAATGTGTAAGCATCATTGTGTTACGGTCTGAAGGGCGCCGTAGCTAGTGAAATTACTGGGAACATGAGACCCGACATTATGTGTCTTAAGGTGACGAGCGCAGTTGTAGTCAGCTGAACGTCCTGCTGTCTCTTCCCTTATATTCATTGAAAAAACAATAAAACCGGTGTGAAACATTGCCTAGTAGCCAATTTCTACAACTTAAAATTCTAAAATTAAAAACTCTAAGAAAAAAGCTAATCACTCGATTGTATGAAACGCGCAGTCATTGATAGATTGACAGATGACGGCTATAATCTTGTAAAAGAAAACGAAATACACTACGTTTCAAGCAACTGTTCGCTTTAAAACTTAGCCGGACTATACTTCGTCGCCATACTGTAGTCATAGCCCAAATGGTTGCGAAACTGAAGTGGCAGTGCACATAGTTCGACGGACAGACACGTACCGAAAGACGCAATGTTGGTAGGCCCTCCACAGGATGGACCGGCGATCTGGTCAAGATCGCCGGAATACGTTGGATGAGGACAGCGCAGGACCGATCTTCGTGGAGATCTTTGTCCAGCAGTTAACGTCTTCTCTTTTTCCTTGGCACAGGAAGCCGCCTAGATTATGGGTACCACAACGGCGCCTATTTCTGCCGTGAAGTAGTAATGTGTAAACATTACTGTGTTTCGGTCTGAAGGGCGCCGTAGCTAGTGAAATTACTGGGCAAATGAGATTTAACATCTTATATGTCTCAAGGTGACGAGCGCAATTAAAGTGCCGCTCAGAACTTTTGGGTTTTTCAAGAAACCTGAGCTGCACTACATTGTAATGGGCAGAGCGTATCAATTACTATCAGCCGAACGTCCTGCTCGTCTCGTCCCTTATTTTCATCCCAAAAAACCTGATGATGATGACGTCCTCTTTGGACTATAATACCGAGACTATAAGTCAGGTGCAATCATTTATATGATGAATATGGATGTTTGTTTCCGAGTCATGGATGTTTATATCTATTATATAAAATTCTCGTGTCATGGTGTTAAACATTGAACTCCTCCGAAACGGCTTGACCGATTCTCATCAAATTTTGAGTGCATATTGGGTAGGTCTGAGAATCGGACAACATCTATTTTTCATCCCCCTAAATGTTAAGGGTGGTCCACACGAATTTTTTTTTGTCATTATTTTTAAATTTGTTTGATTATGAGTCAGCATTAAAAAATACATACAACTTCAAATTTTCACCCATCTACGATCAACAGTTACTTTTGTATCGCGATTTTAATATCGGCAATACAACGTTTGCTGGGTCAGCTAGTGAATTTATGTATGTTTAAGTATATTGTATTAAATATATCGTTGTCTTGCAACCCATAACACAGGCTATGCCTAACTTGGGGCAAGATAATTTGTGTAAGTGTGTCAATATTATTATATTATTTACAACAGGATCCCAGAAAATGTTCAAAACAAAAGTATTACGTTATTCAAAAGAATTGTTAAAAAACGTTTGTGTGGTAAAGGTTACTATAACATAAATGACTTTCTTAATGATACCACTGGTTGGGAATGGAGCGACAGCCCTCAGGCTATTAAATAATAAGTTTAATTTTAGAATGTTACTTTGTAAATGTTACTTTAATTGTAATATAGTTTTGATGAAAAAAAAAGAGTTTGAGTTTGTTGCACCCATTCTACTCAGGCCTGAGGCATACATTTTGGAATGGGTGGTAGTTTTTTTTTTGACTTTTCAATAAGTGATTTCACATCTTATTTTGAACAAAAATATTTGAATTTGAATGTGAATATTATTATTATAAGACTCACGTGAACGTACTGATCCCGGATGGCACTCGTGTTATGTGGGTCGGGGTGGTAGGTGTACATGAAGCGGACGGCCTCGTATACGCCGCGAGGGTTTAAAGTGTAGTTGTATCGGAGCACCAGTTCTCGCACCTTGTTGTCGAACCACGCCTCCGAAACCTCGTAGGTCGGCGCCAGTGACGTGTTGGTAACTGTAACACCATTGAACATTTATAATATATCTATATCCAACACTAGCTGACCCAGCAAACGTTGTATTGCCGATATTAAAATCGCGATACAAAAGTAACTGTTGATCGTAGATAGGTGCAAAATTTTAAGTTGTATGTATTTTTTAATGCTGACTCATAATCAAATCAATTTAAAAGAAATGTCAGAAAAAAATTAAAAAAATAATTCGTGTGGACCACCCTTAACATTTAGGGGTGTGAAAAATAGATGTTGGCCGATTCTCAGACCTACTCAATATGCTCACAAAATTTCATGAGAATCGGTCAAGCCGTTTCGGAGAAGGACGGGAACGAACACTGTGACACGAGAATTTTATATATAAGATTATCTATATATATAAAAATGAATTGCTGTTCGTTAGTCTCGCTAAAACTGGAGAATGGCTGGACCGATTTGGCTAATTTTGGTCTTGAATTATTTGTCCAGAGAACGTTTAAAAGGTGAATAAATATGAAAATGCTCGGAATTGAATAAAAAAGACAATTTTGTATTTCCTTTCATGTGTCCCCCGTCGTTGAGAAATCAAATTGAAAGAATAGTTTAAAATTAAAATGAATAATTAATTAGAATTTTTATATCTTTCTGACTTTCTCTTAACTACAGTTGTTAAATATCTATCAGATTATTAATAGAGTTACCTCACGTGCTAACCGCAATGATGACATGAGAGAGACAGATAAAGAAAATAGTCATATCAGAAAGCTTTAAAGTGATTAACAGACTGTATGGTATTGTTTTAATAAAAAAAGGATTCCTTTTGTTTGTTTTAAGTTTATTTTATACAAAAGTTTATGTCTTTTATTTATCGATTCAGGCAGTACGAAGTTTGCCGGGTCAGCTAGTATCTTATATATTTAAACGGGCAATTCTTGTATATATAATATACATAAATTACCTGACACGGTGTTTGTACGCGATCGACTCCTAAACTAATGAACGGATTTAAATGGGAACGGCTTCATGGAGAGGAGTGAACTGTGAAGTTTCTGTGACAGAATATATTGACGCACGGTTTAACAGCTCTGCTGTGAAACAATTTTATTATAACAACAAGGAGCATATGTTACGAAATAATTCTTGATGTTTTGAAATATTATTGGCAAATTCCTATTAAACAGTATTTTTTTATTATCTACAGAAAAACGCATGTCGGGTCAGCTAGTCTATCTAATATAATCTATATATATAAAAATGAATTGCTGCTCGTTAGTCTCGCTAAAACTGTAGAATGGCTGGACCGATTTGGCTAATTTTGGACTTGAATTATTTGTGGAAGTCCAGAGAATGTTTAAAAGGTGAATAAATATGAAAATGCTCGGAATTGAGAAATCAAATTGAAAGAATAGTTCAAAATTAAAATTAATCACTTATTAGAATTTTTATATCTTTCTGACTGAATCTGAATCTCGGAAACGGCTCCAACGAATTTTTTTAAGATTTCAGGCTCCAAAAATTTTCTTAAGATTTACTATACAGGGGATTTCGGGGGTAATAAATCGATCTAGGTTTCAATTTAAAAAAATGTAGTTTTTATCCGTCTTTTAACGAGAAACAGTTACAATAACATTAGAATACAAAGGTAAATTTCGCCACTATATTATAAAAGACTATAATAGCTCAGATGGGACATTGGGTGATCCGGAAAGCAGAAGCCCCTGGTTCGAAACCAGATGTCCTATTAGTATTTTTTTCAAGTTTTGTACATTCATAAAAATCCGAGCAAGGCTCGGTCGTCCGGATATTTTATATTAAAGAGCGATCGGAGGCTTCTTTTTTTATGAAAATAAGGCACGAGACAGGAAGGACGTTCAGCTGATAGTAATTGATACGCTCTGCCCATTACAATGCAGTGCCGCTCAGGATTCTTGAAAAACCCAAAAATTCTGAACGGCACTACAATTGCGTTCGTAGCCTTGAGATATGTTAAGTCTCATTTGCCCAATAATGTCACAAACATGTGCTGTGTCAGCACTTATAATTAATATAATATTACCGAAACTTAGTTACCAGCTCCTGTATACTCACACAGATAATAGGCCGCCTCTTGCGTAGTGACACCTGTCATATATCTAAGTGCTGGGTTGAACAATCTCCGCGTTATGAGTTCTTCCGGTTTAGTTGACAGGAAATGCCAGTCCCTCTCCCTCCAACCCTCATACCAGCCGTCTCCAGGGAAGGTGAAATTGTTCTCCAAGACCGGACCCCATGGTATAAAACCCACTTGAGGCTATAAAAATAAATTATATATTATTAAATCATACTAAACCGATAACCCGTAAGTCAAACTAAAATTAAACTAAAAATTGAAAATTAATTAAATTAGGCCTTATTTTGTGGAAGTGACTCAGCTCCTGAGGATGCCTCCTATAAAGGCGAAACATGTGACGAATGGATTCATGAAGTAACAACAGTTACAATCCCTACTAATATTATAAAGTATATGTAAAGTTGTTTGTAACGCTTTTACGGCGAATTACCGAACCGATTTTGATGAAATTTGGTACAGCGATAGACCCGAGCTTGGGAAGGAACATACATTTTGTCACGGAAAAATCGTCTCTCGGATTGGTTAAAAACTGGAATTCATTCGTCGATAAGCTATAACTATACCAATAGTAGGTACACGCTACAAGTTAGGACATCATCTCCACCATCTGGATGTGTGGCGGTCCTCCACAGTGCGGTTTTCAAGGAGCTTTCTTCCACGTACTACAAAGCTGTGGAATGAGCTTCCTTGTGGGGTGTCTCCTGGACGATACGACATGGGTACCTTCAAAAAAAGCGCGTACACCTTCCTTAAAGGCCGGCAACGCTCCTGTGATTCCTCTGGTGTTGCAAGAGATTGTGGGCGGCGGTGATCAAAAAAAAAAGGTGTAGTTTGCCAAAACAATCTTCCTCGAAATAAGATTCATATAATATGTTGAGAACGGGAGCGAAAACGGGAACCGGAACTGGAATAGGACATGAGATAATCATCAATTCCAAAGATATTATTTTTAAAAACCCTTTATCTACGCGGACGAAGTCGCGGGCATCAGCTAGTAATATATATACTAGCTGAGCAAAAACTAAACTATATATACAGCAAACGTTGTATTGCCGATATTAAAATCGCGACACAAAAGTAACTGTTGATCGTAGATGGGTGAAAATTTGAAGTTGTATGTATTTTTAAATGTTGACTCATAATCAAACAAATTTAAAAAAAATGTCAAAAAAATTGAAATAATAAAATTGGCGTGGACCACCCTTAACATTTAGGGGGATGAAAAATAGATGTTGTCCTATTCTCAGACCTACCCAATATACACTCAAAATTTCATGAGAATCGGTGAAGCCGTTTCGAAGGAGTTTAACTACAAACTGTATTATTAACCTCACCATATTGAAGTTTTTAAGTCTGAAACCATTTTTTTACTAACCTGAGGGGTTCAGGATTCGGGTTGTATATCTATACTAATATTATAAAGCTGCAGTGTTTGTTTGTTTGTTTGAACGCGCTAATCTCTGGTACTACTGGTCCGATTTGAATGATTCTTTCAGTGTTGGGTAGTCCATTTATCGAGGAAGGCTATAGGCTATGATTTTTTTTTCAAAATTAGGGATCCGTAATAAAATTGCTATTTTGTAACACAAGGTGTGAAATCGAAAACCTATTTTTGCGTGCGCTGCAAAAACTATTGACAATAGAACAAAATGATGTACAACATATATATATAGGCAATATTTTATTACTTATAAAACTATCGCGTGAATTATACTTTATATGGCAAAACAACGTTTGCCGGGTCAGCTAGTGTATTAATAAAAAGGCATAAAAGTCATTATTTTCTCAAAATCGATTCCTTTAGAATTCTTTTTGATGTCACTTCTAATATACTAGATACTACTACCGCTTCGGAAACAAATGGCGCTCCGAGAGAGAATAAGCGGCGCAAGAAACTCTCCCAGCATTCTTTTTTTGCGCTCTTTTCAATATAAATATACAATATTGTACAGTCATTTCTATCGCTATGAAATAATCATAATCTAGTCTCAGGCTGTCCGATAACTTAGATATTCAGCTGTGGAGTAATAGGATTTACGACAGAGTATTTTTTTTATAAAACTTTAAAATTTATTTATAGATAATGCCTGAACAGTGGCAGGGACTTTATTATAAAAGTGTATACATTTACCCTTAAATCTATTATGTGTCTTATGAAGAACTTAGACTTAGTTACAAGCAATCCCTTATTTCTAGTGTTATAATAATGAAAATCACCATTAAGAGCAAAAAGGTGATGATAATGAAGGCTTTATTTAAGAAATGATCTGTACGGTCAACAGCATGTCGACTGTACATCACGTTTCGCGTATCAGCGTTTACGTCGCCTCGCGTTATTTCCTAAGTAATATTGTAACCAGTTCGCGACAAGCCGCCGATCGATTCGCGTGCTCATTACCATACCAACATTTTACCATTTTACCATATAGCATAAGTTAAGGTTTCAATATACCATTTGAGCCTAACTTGTGTTTTACTCTGTACGGAACCAAACCACCGTACATTGTGGTCCTTCGGCCTTTTGTTAACCAGTGACAAATTTTTTTTTTTTAACCATTCCAAGGACATTGTGGTCCTTCGGCCTTTTGTTAACCAGTGACAAATTTTTTTTTTTAACCATTCCAAGGACATTGTGGTCCTTCGGCCTTTTGTTAACCAGTGACAAATTTTTTTTTTTTAACCATTCCAAGGACATTGTGGTCCTTCGGCCTTTTGTTAACCAGTGACCAGAATTTTTTTAACCATTTCGAGGACACAAAAACATTGTGATCCATCGTTCTATTAACCAGTACCATTAGTTAACCATTTTAACCAAAATTCGTCGCGTGTGTAGTGAACCAAATTAGTGTTGACCAAAGTGCTTGTGTGTGGAGTGTAACCAGTTCACCAGATCGGCGATACTACCAGCGACTACCAACGGGGAGACTGCTGAGGACACACCAGGTCACCACGTACCAGTCTTCAAGTAAGATCTTTCCTTTTTATCACTCACCACTCTTTACCACTCTCTTTTGACCCGTAACCATGGAGGCTCTATTAACCACCCAAAACCAGATTATGTCCGCGATTAACACGCAGTGTGTTAATTTCAAGAAGGACGGGCCAGAACGAAAGACACCCGCCTATATTGAAAAACGTCTCAACGCTTTAGACTCGTACTGGAGTGAATTCCAGACCAACCATACTAGGCTTTGTGCTGAGTTTGAAGACCCTAACCATCGCTACTTCGCGGAAAACCATTACCAGCGGACGAAAGATTTTTACCAGGAAGTTAGGAATATGATTTCTAATTACGTAACCAGCGATCCCAGCAAACCATTACTGAGACCTGCTACACCATTATCGCAGGGCTCAGATAGGCGCGATATTTTCTCTCCCGCTCAGGAGGGTCCCTCTTTTAGCTTCCCTGCACCAAAGCTATCGAACCAGGGCAACTCCAGTAGGGTCGAAGAAATGCTGCGAAAGCAGAAGAGCAACTTCAAGGCGCTATCCCGTACCATAGAGGCTGTCGACCTTGAAAGCTGCTCCGACCGCTGGGAGTTCGAAGATATTTTACGAACTATCCAATCAAGATGGTCGGTCATCGATTCTCTTCACTGGGACATCGACAGCGAAGGGCTGCTCGACAACGAAGAGTATGAGACAGCATTCGCTGAGATGGAGAAGAAATACAACACCATGAAGAAGGCAGTGAACAGACAGATGTGGTCGTCATCTTACAGGGAACGTTCAACCCCACAAATGGACATTCCCACCTTCAGCGGAAACTACCAAGATTGGATATGTTTTAAAGATTTATTCTCCGAAACAATTCACCATAATAAATCTTTACCAAATGCGCAGAAAATGCAATTCTTGAAAAGTAAGCTCCGTGGCGAGGCTGAAAAATTAGTTCACCATTTACGCATCAATTCTGAAAACTACGAAGTATGCTGGGACATATTAAACCAACGTTACCATAATACTAGGTTAATATTTAATTCTCACATACAATTGTTACTAACCATGCCTACGATTCAACATCAATCTGCAGCGGTCATCAAAAGGTTACATGACACCACCAACGAGTGTCTTAACTCTATAAAAGCAATGGGCATCGACATTTCCAACTGGGACCCATTGATCGTCTATATTTTGTGCCAAAAGTTAGATACTGAAACCCATAATGATTACATTGTGTCGCTTAAGAATCCAAAAGAATTGCCTACTTTGTTAGATTTTTTGAAATTTTTAGAAATTAAATTTACTTCGTTAGAAAGCTCTCGTCGTAAGCAGGACTTCAACAAATCAAATTCATCCCAGGTACACCAA
Source organism: Leptidea sinapis (assembly GCF_905404315.1). Taxonomy (NCBI): domain Eukaryota; kingdom Metazoa; phylum Arthropoda; class Insecta; order Lepidoptera; family Pieridae; genus Leptidea; species Leptidea sinapis. Next base: position 12,843,519 of record NC_066280.1, on the reverse strand, counting down.
AACCAATACCAAAAACCATGGGCTGAAAAGCATACCAATAACCATTTACATAATTTTATGAACAGAAATTTTAAACCAAGACCAGCTGTAATAAACCACGTCAATACGAAACCAGTACATATTGCGCCACAACGGAAATGCATACTCTGTAAAACGTGTTGCCATGAATTGTTTAAATGCAAACAATTTCTAGAATCCGCACCGCTGAATCGACTTAAGGTCATTGAATCCAACAAATTATGTAAAAACTGTTTAATTAACCATTATGACAAGGAATGTTCTTCGGAAAAAACTTGCCGTTTTTGTAACCAGCAGCATAATACTCTTCTGCATAATGCTCTTGTCACTTTTGCACCATCTACTTCTAGAAATACCGAGATCGAAAATTCTCCTAGAAGATCCAATATATGCGTTACCAATGCCCCACAAGAAACCATGCCCAAATTATTAGCAACAGCTAAAGTTAATATTATGTCTATGGATGGCTGTCACCATACCATGCGAGCCCTCATAGACCCGTGCGCGGAGTCATCTCTCATTACAGAGAATGCCGCTCAACTTTTAGGCCTACCCAGGATTAAGCGCCACTGTGTGGTGGTCGGAGTAGGCGCAAAAGCCAACAATAGTAAGGGAGTCGCACAGCTTTCAGTGTCATCTCTTCATAATAATTTCACATTTAAAACGGAAGCCTATGTGATGAAGCATGTCGTCGGGAATTTACCACACGAAACATTAGAAAAACCAGCTTGGCCGTATTTACAAAAGTTACCACTCGCAGATCCAGAGTTTTATAAAAGTAGACCAATAGATTTAATTTTAAGCGTTGAAGTTTACGAATTAATTATTTTACCAGGTTTAATTCGTAATGGCACATCACTACCAATCGCGCAAAATACCAAGCTCGGTTGGATTCTTAGTGGTACCATAAAACCAAACCAAACATATTGCAACGTCGTCATGGTCGACTTGCAGGATATACAGCGGTTCTGGGAGATTGAAGATATCTCAGACAACTCTGTAAATATTACGGATGAAGATAACCATTGCCTTCATCATTATCAACAGCATACTACGCGCAAACCAGACGGACGTTATGTTGTACGGTTACCATTAAAACCAGAGATTACCGAAAAATTGGGTGAGTCTAAAACCAAAGCCGTAGCCCAATTTCGGCAATTAGAACGCAGATTTTGTAAAAATAAAATTATCGAACAGAACTACAAACAATTTATCCATGAATATATTAATTTAAACCATATGAAGAAATGTAATAGTAATCCGATACTTCAGTGCTATTTACCTCACCATTGTGTAATCAGAACGGATTCCACGACGACTGCCACGCGAGTTGTTTTTAATGCCTCAGCGAAAACTTCGACTGGACTTTCGTTGAATGACCTTATGTACTCTGGACCAAATTTACAAGAGGATTTGTTTACTCTCATATTAAAGTGGAGGCAGTACCAAATAGCCTTCACAGCCGATATAGAGAAGATGTTCAGATTTATAGATGTCCATGATGATGACCAGCCGCTCCAGAAGATCGTGTGGAGGGACTCTGAAAAGCAACCATTAGAAGAATACCAACTTACCACTGTCACATACGGCACCAAGGCCGCACCATTCCTAGCCATGATGACATTGAAACGTCTGGCTAAGGATGAAGGTCACCGTTACCCAGAAGCAGCAGAAGTTCTGGCTACCAGGCTCTACATGGATGACCTCCTCCATGGACATCATGACCTCCAGTCTGCAAGGAGGCTGATTTCCGACCTCATAAATCTCCTTAAGTTAGGTGGATTCAATCTAAGGAAGTGGTCGTCAAATCAACCAGATGTACTACCAGATAACCAGTTACCATGCGAAGACCAAGCATATGTTTTTAAATACCAGGAATCAACCAAGGCATTAGGACTTAAGTGGCATCCCGACGAAGATTATTTCACTTTTCAATTGAATTCCGAACCAGTCAGTAAACTCACCAAAAGAAGTTTACTCTCGAATATATCGAAGATATTTGATCCGCTTGGATGGCTTTCACCAGTTACCACCAAGTTGAAACTACTCTTCCAGGAAGTATGGCTCTTAAATCTTCTGTGGGACGACGAATTACCAGCTGACATCAACACAAAATGGAAAACCATAGAGGCTGACATCACGAAAATTAGCCATATTACCATACCAAGGTGGTTGCAGTCTTCTAAGAACGACACCATTGAATTACATGGGTTTTGTGATTCATCACAAAATGCCTACGCTTGTGTTGTATACTGCAGAGTCAACAATATTACCAGCAACCAGTCTTCTGTAGTATTAGTAGCTTCGAAGTCTCGTCTCGTACCTGTAAAGAAAAATGTATCGTTACCTAGATTAGAGTTATGTGCAGCGGTTCTACTTACCAAGGTCATGAAGATCACCTGTAAATGCCTATCAGATTACAACATCAAAATCTACGGTTGGTCTGATTCGACAGCTGTGTTAGGCTGGCTCAACGGCGACCCATGTAAATGGAAACCATTCGTCGCGAATAGGGTGAAGCAGGTCATTGACATTATACCATCGAGTAGCTGGCATTATGTGTCAACAAAGGACAACCCAGCTGACTGCGCAAGTAGAGGCATTACCACAGAACAGCTGATTAACCATTCCATGTGGTGGATAGGTCCCCACTGGCTAAGATCGTTTGAAGAGTCCAAATTAACCAATAAATTATATACAACCTGCGAAGAGCTTAAAAAACCATTATTAAATATAAATGTAAACACAATTAAATATCAAAACAAGGCTATAGATAGTATAATTAGCAGATACAGCGATTTTACGCGAGCTTCAAGAGTGCTTGCGTGGGTGTTACGTTTTACACCTAAGTCATTTAATACTAATAAAACAAACTACTTAACTATATTAGAAATAAGAAAAGCTAAAAACTTAATTATAAGGCATATACAACAAGTAGAATTTTTAGAAGATATACAATATATTAAAAACCATAACCAACCTAACCCTAAGAGTAAATTATTAAAATTGAAACCATTTATTGATAACCAGGGGCTCTTGAGGGTTGGGGGGCGATTGACCAACGCCAAAATAGAAGATAGTATGAAACATCCGTGTATTTTACCACATAACCATTTGCTTACTGACATGATTATTGACCACGCGCATAAGATGACCTTTCATGGGGGTCCCCGGTTAACCCTTGCTTGGCTGCGTCAAGAATATTGGATCCTGGGAGGAAACAATGCTGTAAAGAAGAGGCTACGGAGATGTGTGCTATGTAGAAGGCACGACCCCCTGAAACACGACCAGTTGATGGGAGACTTACCACCTGCAAGAATCAACAGGACCCGCCCCTTTTACCATTTGGGGGTTGATTTTACTGGTTTTGTTGACGTCAAGTCTGCGAAGGGTAGATCAGTGAGATGTACCAAAGGATATGTCGCCGTCTTCGTGTGTATGGCGACCAAGGCTGTACATTTGGAGTTGGTCTCTGATCTCACCGCCTCAGCATTTTTGGCAGCCCTCAGAAGACTTGCGGCCAGGAGAGGATCGCCCGGTCACATTTACAGTGACAACGGGACGAACTTTATAAAAGCAAATAGAGTTTTGCAAGAGGAGATTGTTAACTTGAAAACCATATTGAATGCCCAGTTTTATGCAGAAATAGCTGAAATGTCGATAGAATGGCACTTCAACGCACCATCTTGGCCAAGCGCAGGCGGTCTCTGGGAGGCTGCAGTGAAGAGCTTGAAATACCACCTGAAGCGAGTAATAGGAGAACAAAAACTCACCTACGAGGAGTTCTCTACTCTTCTAGCTCAGCTAGAAGGATGCCTTAACTCCAGACCTCTGTGCCCGCTGAGTGAAGACGTCGAAGACTTAGATTGTTTGACCCCTTCTCATTTTCTGTCCAGTGGACCAACATTGACCATTGTTGAGTCAGAACACGACTTACGAACCAGATGGCAGTTAGTGCAGAAGATTTACCAAGATGTGTGGAAGAGATGGAGAGCGGAGTACCTCACACAGTTGAACGCTAGGTCCAAGTGGCGACGTTCACAACCAAATTTAAATGTTGGCGGCATTGTAATTATACACGATGCTAACCTGCCACCGGGTAAATGGGCTCTCGGTCGAATCGTGCAGCTACATCCGGGGCAAGATGGGCTAGTTCGAGTAGTCTCTGTTAAAACCAAAAATGGCATTATGAAGCGACCAGTAGTCAAACTATCTCTTTTACCTATTAACCACTCCAACGACGAAGACAGTAACCAAATTCATGAAACCACTGACCATAACCAGCCGAAACACCAGTCGAACGACGATTTACCAAAACCAAAGCGACGAGCTAGAAGAGGAATTGTTAATTTATTTACCATGGCACTTATGTTGTTTACCTTTTTATTTTCACCAGCCACGTGTGCATACAACGCTATAAACTTCAACGACAGTCAAAGTTTATATTTAGATAAAATATCAACCATGCGACTAGTTCAGGACGAATGGAAACTAGTTGTATACTACGATTTAAAACCATATTGGCAAGGCAGTAAATTGTTATCCAAATATATTGATCATATGGAATATATTTGCAAGGAATCGTCAGTCAGAAACCATTGTGAATCTATTTTAATACAATTACAGCACAGTTATACAGAGTTATCGCATTACAATAACATTCTGTCGACGCAGCAGTTCCCACGCGGGCACGCGCGGCGCAGGCGCGGCCTTATCAACGCTGTGGGTAATGTTGCACACGCGCTGTTCGGTGTACTCGATGACCAATTCGCTAAGCAGTATATTCAGGACATCGATTTAATTAGGGAAAACCAAAACCATCTTGCTGCTCTATGGAAAAACCAGACTTCCGTAATAGAAGCAGAATATAATGTATTGAAGAGGATGCAAGGCTCAATTGACAAACAATATAAAATATTTACTCATTACCTTAACCAGTTAAAGAACGCTACCAATGATGTCAAGAGTCAATTGAAAGACGTGGAAAACAATAATGAATTTTTATTATGCGCTATGGCAGCTAACAGCTTGGAGTCGAATTTGAAGAATGTGCAGGATGTTCTTTTAGATACTGTTTCGGAGGTGTACTTTGGGAAGTTCAACATACATCTTTTGAAACCCGACCAGCTTCTAGAAGAATTAAATATTATTTCCGGAAGATTGTCCAACGATTTAAGTTTACCAATAGAGAACACGCATACAGAATTAACCAAAATGTACCATTTACTCAAGGTCAGAGCGAAAATGCTAAATGACTATTTTATTTTTGAAATTAGAATACCATTAGTGAGTAGAGACCATTACCAAGTATATAAAATTTATCCTGTACCAAGACGGAGCGGCAAAACCATGGTCACCCTAGTTCCAGTTTCGGATTACATTGCGATCAACTTACGAAGAGACTCATTTATGACCATATCACACTTAGAATTAAATAATTGTCTTCATTTAGATACTGAGACACAACTTTGTCCTTTGGAAAAACCAATTTCTCATATGAGTCATGATGACGTCATGTGCTCCAAAGACCAGGAGACGAAGCAGTGCAGAACCAAAACTGCCAAATGTCTAGATTGGTGGTCTCAGCTAAGCGAGGTCAATACATACTTTTTCTTTTGCTGCGACTCGTATCCAGTACGTATCATCTGTGGAGAGCAAATGTTTTCCAATCATCTTAATAATAGCGGCATTATTAGGTTGGGTCCAGATTGTGTTCTGAAAGGACAAGACATTACCATTTATGCTCGGAGGCTTCAGAACAATACATTAACCATACAGACGGATATA